>NC_038241.2:19936411-20159628 GCF_000004515.6 Glycine max | reverse complement strand
GTGTTTGTCTCTTTGATGGTAGTTCACTCGTGTTGGATGCTCTCAATATAGGCTTTTGTGTGATGTTTTTACTCTTGCCTTTTACCACTCACTCCCTCTTAAGTTCCTGGATGAATCAAATTAGACACACAAGGTATATAACAGGAAAGACAGTTTAATTATAGCAGATTTAATTTGGATAACAAATCTGATTTGATTTTGGTTAACAGATTAGACTTGATTTGGATTTAGATTTGATTTGGATAACAGATTAGACTTGATTTCGATAGCAGATTGGATTTGATTTGGATAACAGATTAGACTTGATTTGATTTGGATAACAAATTTTGATTTGATTTGATTTGGATAACAGATCAAATTTGGATAACAAATTAGATTTAATTTGGATAACAGATATGATAACAAATAAGATAATAGATAGGATAGCAGATAAGATAACAGATATGACAAGTAAGCTTCAAATGCTCATAACTTTTGCTACGGTTGTCCGTTTGAGGCCCACTATATATCAAAACGCTCAGAATTCAGAGGAGAATCTAGAATAGGGGATTTGATCCACGATTTTCTTTCCAAAAAAATACCTCTAAATGCCTCAATTTCGTGTTCAAAGATCAAACACCCACTTTTTTTTTCAAATTTTTTTGCAATTTTTTTTACACAAAGTGTGAAAGACACAAGAAACAAGAACAAGAACAAGAACGTGACAAGAACAAGAACAAGAACGAAACAAAGACACAAACAAGAACACAACAAGACGCAAACAAGAAAACAAATAACAGAACAAGGACAAAACACGAACCTGGACAAATTACAAAGAAAAATAACAGGATAGGATAGAACCTGTATCAAGAGCCGAAGCTCTGATACCAGATGATGTGAACCTGAGTAGGAGCGGATCGTTTGATACAGGCTACGAAGGTTTAGATGACGCCACTTCCGGTGAAGGAAGATAAGTCAGGGTAGACGCCACTTCCGGTGAAGGAAGATAAGTTAAGGTAGACGCCACAAGGATTACCTTGATAAGTCTGATATTGGTTCAACAAGGAACCCGAAGAGAAACTCTCACCCAATTTTATGAAAATGCCAAAAATTTTTCTTTATTCAAAACAAAAACCAATACTTATAGTGTATCTGAACAAAAAGATAAAAATAGACATGGGCCTTCTAAACAGGTTGGGCCAAAATTACAATAAATAAAAATTATAACTAAAAACATATTTAACTTGGGCCTTCAAATTAGTTTGGGCCTTCAGCAACAATTAATTGTCTTGATAGTGTCTCTGCCTCTGGGCTTTCATCCTTCTCCACTTAGGCCTTCATCCTTCTCCACTTGGGCCTTCATCCTTCTCCACTCGGGGGCTTTGTCCTTCTCCACTTGGGCCTTTAGCCTGTATTTGGCCAGTTTCATGATTCTCATCATAACTTTTCAGTCGGATCTCCGATTCAGGTGCATCACATATAGAGACGCTTGAAATTCAACAACGGAAGTTCTCGAGCAATTCAAATGGTCATAACTTTTGACTCGGATGTCCCATTCGGGCGCATCACATATCGAGACGCTTGAAATTAAACAACAGAAGCTCTCGACAAATTCAAATGGTCATTACTTTTCACACGGAAGTCAGATTCAGGCGCATAATATATCGAGACAGTCCCAATTGGGCAACGGAAGCTCTCGAAAAATTCAAATGGTCATAACTTTTAACTCGGATGTCTGATTCAGGCGCATCACATATCGAGACTCTCGTAATTGACCAACGAAAGATCTCGAGAAATTCAAATGGCCATAACTTTTCTCTCAGATGTACGATTCACGCGCATCACATATCGAGACGCTCAAAATTGAACAACGGAAGCTATCGAGAAATTCAAATGGTCATAACTATTCACTCGGATGTCCGATTAAGGCACATTACATATCGAGACGCTCGAAATAGAACAACAGAAGCTCTCGAGAAATTCATATGGTTTAACTATTCAAATGGACCTCCGATTCGGGCGCATAATATGTCGAGACGCTCGAAATTGAACAACAGAAGCTCTCGAGAAATTCAAATTGTCATAACTTTTCAGTCGGATGCAAGATTTAGGCGCATCACATATCGAGACGTTCGAAATTGAACAACGTAAGCTCTCAAGAAATTCAAATGGTCATAACTTTTCACTCGAATGTCCGATTCAGGCGCATTACATATCGAGACGCTCGAAATTGAACAATGAAAGTTTTCGAGAAATTCAAATGGTCATAACGTTTCACACGGAGGTCAGATTCAGGCGCATAATATATCGAGACGCTCGAAATTGGACAACGGAAGCTCTCAAGAAATTCAAATGGTCATAACTTTTAACTCGGATGTCCGATTAAGGCGTATGACATATAAAGATGCTCGAAATTGAAGAATAAAAGTTCTCGAGGAATTCAAATGGTCATAACTTTTCACACGGAAGTCCGATTCAGGCGGATAATATATTGACACGCTCGAAATTGAACAACGGAGGGTCTCAGGAATTTCAAATGGTCATAAGTTTTCACAGGGAGGTTCGATTCAGGCACATAATATATCGAGACGCTCGAAAATGAACAACGGAAGCTCTCGAGAAATTCAGAAGGTCATAACTTTTAACTCGGATGTCAGATTCAGGCGCATTACATATCGAGATGCTCGAAATTGGACAACGGAAGCTCTTGAGAAATTCAAATGGTCATAACTTTTCACTCAGATGTCTGATTCAGGCGCATCACATATCGAGACGCTCCAAATTGAACAATGAAGCTGTCGAGAAATTCAAATGTTCATAACTTTTCACACGCAGGTCAGATTCAGGCGCATAATATATTGAGACGCTAGAAAATGAACCACGAAAGCTCTCGAGAAATTCGAAAGGTCATAACTTTTAATTCGGATGTCAGATTCAGGCGTATCACATATTGAGACACTCGAAAGTGAACAACGGAAGATCATGAGCAATTCAAATGGTCATAACTTTTAACTCGGATGTCCGATTCAGGCGCATAATATAATGAGACGCTCGAAAATGAACAACGGAAGTTCTCGAGAAATTCGAAAGGTCATAACTTTTAACTCGAATGTCAGATTCAGGCGCATTACATATTGAGATGCTCGAAATTGAACAACGGAAGCTCTCGGGAAATTCAAATGGTCATCACTTTTCACTCGGATGTCCGATTCAGGTGCATCACATATCGAGACGCTCCAAATTGAACAACGAAGGCTCTTGAGAAATTCAAATGGTCATAACTTTTCACATGGAGGTCCGGTTCAAGAGCATAATATATTAAGTCGCTCGAAATTGAACAACGGAAGGTCTCGAGAAATTCAAATGGTCATAACTTTTCTCTCGGATGTCCGATTCAAGTGCATTACATATTGAGACGCTCGAAATTGAACAATGAAGCTCTCGAGAAATTCAAATAGTCCTAACTTTTCACACGGATGTCCGATTCGAGCGCATTATGTGTCGAGACGCTCAAAATTGAATACCGGAAGCTCTCGAGATATTCAAATCGCCATAACTTTTAACTCGGATGTTCGATTCAGATGTATCACATATCGAGACGCTTGAAATTAAACAACAGAAGCTCTCGACAAATTCAAATGGTCATAACTTTTCACACGGAGGTCAGATTCAGGCGCATAATATATCGAGACGCTCAAAATTGGCAACCGGAAGCTCTCGAAAAATTTAAAATGGTCATAACTTTTAACTCGGATGTCTAATTTAGGCGCATCACATATAGAGACGCTCGAAATTGAACAACGAAAGTTCTCGAGCAATTCAAATGGTCATAACTTTTCACTTAGACGTCTGATTCAGGCGCATTACATATCGAGACGCTCGAAATTGAACAATAGAAGCTCTCGAGAAATTGAAATGGTCATCAGATTTCACTCGTATGTCCGATTCAGGCGCATCACATATCGAGACGCTCGAAATTGAACAATGAAAGTTTTCGAGAAATTCAAATGGTCATAACTTTTCACACTGAGGTCAAATTCAGGCGGATAATATATCGACACGCTCGACATTAAACAACGGAAGGTCTCGGGAATTTCAATTGGTCATAACTTTTCACAGGGAGGTTCGATTCAGAAGGTCATAACTTTTCACAGGGAGGTTCAATTTCAACGGAAGCTCTCGAGAAATTCAGAAGGTCATAACTTTTAACTCGGATGTCGGATTCAGGCACATTACATATCGAGATGCTCGAAATTGAACAACGGAAGCTCTCGAGAAATTCAAATGGTCATGACTTTTCACTCGGATGTCCGATTTAGGCGCATCACATATCGAGACGCTCAAAATTGAACAATGAAGCTCTCGAGAAATTCAAATTGTCATAACTTTTCACACGCTGGTCAGATTCAGGCACATAATATATCGAGACGCTCGAAAATGTACAACGGAAGCTCTCGAGAAATTTGAAAGGTCATAACTTTTAATTCGGATGTCAGATTCAGGCGTATGCATATTGAGACGCTCGAAATTGAACAACGGAAGCTCTCGAGCAATTCAAATTGTCATAACTTTTAACTCGGATATCCGATTCAGGCGCATAATATATCGAGACGCTAAAAAATGAACAACGGAAGCTCTCGAGAAATTCGAAAGGTCATAACTTTTAACAAGGATGTCGGATTCTGGCGAATTAGATATCGAGATGCTCGAAATTGAACAAAGGAAGCTCTCGAGAAATTGAAATGGTCATCACTTTTCACTCAGATGTCCGATTCAGGCGCATCACATATCGAGACGCTCGAAATTGAAAACGAAGTTCTCGAGAAATTCAAATTGTCATAACTTTTCACACGCTGGTCAGATTCAGGCGCATAATATATCGAGACGCTTGAAATTGAACGACGGAAGCTCTCGAGAAATGCAAATGGTCATAACTTTTCACTCGGATGTCCGATTCAGGCGCATTACATATCGAGTCGCTCGAAATTGAACAACGAAGCTCTCGAGAAATTCTAGTGGTCCTAACTTTTCACACGGATGTCCTATTCATGCGCATCATGTGTCGAGATGCTCAAAATTAAATACCGGAAGCTCTCGGGAAATTCAAATCGCCATAACTTTTAACTCGGATGTTCGATTCAGGCACATCACATATCGAGAAGCTTGAAATTAAAGACCAGAAGCTCTCGACAAATTCAAATGGTCATAACTTTTCACATGGAGGTCAGATTCAGGCGCATAATATATCGAGACGCTCGAAATTGGAAACCGGAAGCTCTCGTAAAATTCAAAATGGTCATAACTTTTAACTCGGATGTCTAATTTAGGTGCATCACATATAGAGACGCTCTAAATTGAACAACGAAAGTTCTCGAGCAATTCAAATGGTCATAACTTTTCACTTAGACGTCTGATTCAGGCGCATTACATATCGAGACGCTCGAAATTGAATAACAAAAGCTCTCGAGGAATTGAAATGGTCATCACATTTCACACGTATGTCCGATTCTGGCGCATCACATATCGAGACGCTTGAAATTAAACAATGAAAGTTCTCGAGAAATTCAAATGATCTTAAATTTTCACACGGAGGTCAAATTCAGGCGCATAATATATTGAGACGCTCGAAATTGGACAACGGAAGCTCTCGATAAATTCAACTGGTCATAACTTTTAACTCGGATGTCTGATTCAGGCGTATCACATATAGAGACGCTCGAAATTGAACAATAAAAGTTCTCGAGGAATTCAAATGGTCATAACTTTTCACACGGAAGTCCGATTCAGGCGGATAATATATTGACACGCTCGAAATTGAACGGAAGGTCTTAGGAATTTCAAATGGTCATAAGTTTTCACAGGGAGGTTCGATTCAGGCGCATAATATATCGAGACGCTCGAAAATGAACAAAGGAAGCTCTCGAGAAATTCAGAAGGTCATAACTTTTAACTCGGATGTCAGATTCAGGCGCATTACATATCGAGATGCTCGAAATTGAACAACGGAAGCTCTTGAGAAATTCAAATGGTCATAACTTTTCACTCGGATGTCTGATTCAGGCGCATTACATATCGAGACGCTCCAAATTGAATAACGAAGCTCTCGAGAAATTCAAGTGGTCCTAACTTTTCACACGGATGTCCAATTCGGGCGCATCATGTGTCGAGATGCTCAAAATTAAATACCGGAAGCTTTCGAGAAATTCAAATCGCCATAACTTTTAACTCGGATGTTCGATTCATGCACATCACATATCGAGAAGCTTGAAATTAAAGAACAGAAGCTCTCGACAAATTCAAATGGTGATAACTTTTCACACGGAGGTCAGATTCAGGCGCATAATATATCGAGACGCTCGAAATTGGAAATCGGAAGCTCTCGAAAAATTCAAAATGGTCATAACATTTAACTCGGATGTCTAATTTAGGCACATCACATATAGAGACGCTCAAAATTGAACAACGAAAGTTCTCGAGCAATTCAAATGGTCACAACTTTTCCCTTAGACGTCTGATTCAGGCGCATTACATATCGAGACGCTTGAAATTGAACAACAGAAGCTCTCGAGGAATTGAAATGGTCATCACAATTCACACGTATGTCCGATTCTGGCGCATCACATATTGAGACGCTTGAAATTGAACAATGAAAGGTCTCGAGAAATTCAAATGGTCATAACTTTTCACACGGAGGTCAGATTCAGGCGCATAATATATCGAGACGTTCGAAATTGGACAACGGAAGCTCTCGAGAAATTCAAATGGTCATAACTTTTAACTCGGATGTCCGATTCAGGCGTATCACATATAGAGACGCTCGAAATTGAACAACGAAAGTTCTCGAGCAATTCAAATGGTCATAACCTTTCACACGGAAGTCCAATTCAGGCGGATAATATATCCACACGCTCGAAATTGAACAGCGGAAGGTATCGGGAATTTCAAATGGTCATAACTTTTCACAGGGAGGTTCTATTCAGGCGCATAATATATCGAGACGCTCGAAAATGAACAACGGAAGCTCTCGAGAAATTCGAAAGGTCATAACTTTTAACTCAGATGTCAGATTCAAACGTATCACATATTGAGACGCTCGAAATTGAACAACGAAAGCTCTTGAGCAATTCAAATGGTCATAACTTTTAACTCGGATGTCCGATTCGGGCGCATAATATATCGAGACGCTCGAAAATGAACAACGGAAGCTCTCTAGAAATTCGAAAGGTCATAACTTTTAACTCGGATGTCGGATTCTGGCACATTACATATCGAGATGCTCGAAATTGAACAATGAAAGCTCTCAAGAAATTCAAATGGTCATCAATTTTCCCTAGGATGTCTGATTCAGGCACATCACATATCGAGACGCTTGAAATTGAACAACGGAAGCTCTCGAGAATTTCGAATGGTCAAAACTTTTCACTCGGATGTCCGATTTAGGCACATTACATATCGAGACGCTCGAAATTGAACAACGAAGCTCTCGAGAAATTCGAATGGTCCTAACTTTTCACACGAATGTCCGATTCGGGTGCATCATTTGTCGAGACGCTCAAAATTGAATACGGGAAGCTCTCGAGAAATTCAAATCGCCATAACTTTTAACTCGGATGTTCGATTTAGGCGCATCACATATCGAGCGCTTGAAATTAAACAACAGAAGCTCTCGACAAATTCAAATGGTCATAACTTTTCACACGGTGGTCACATTTAGGCGTATAATTATCGAGACGCTCAAAATTGGAAACCGGAAGCTCTCGAAAAATTCAAAAATGGTCATAACTTTTAACTCAGATGTCTCATTGAGGCGCATCACATATAGAGACACTCGAAATTGAACAATAGAAGCTCTCGAGAAATTCAAATGGTCATAACTTTTCACTTAGATGTCCGATTGAAGCCCATTACATATCGAGGCGCTCGAAATTGAACAATAGAAGCTCTCGAGAAATTGAAATGGTCATCACATTTCACTCAGATGTCCGATTCAGGCGCATCACATATCGAGACACTCGAAATTGAACAATGAAAGTTCTCGAGAAATTGAAAAGGTCATAACTTTTCACACGGAGGTCAGATTCAGACGCATAATATATCGAGACGCTCAAAATTGGACAACGGAAGCTCTCGAGAAATTCAGATGGTCTTAACTTTTAACTCGGATGTCCGATTCAGGCGTATCACATATAGAGACGCTCGAAATTGAACAACGAAAGTTCTCAAGCAATTCAAATGGTTATAACTTCACACGGAAGTCCGATTCAGGAAGATAATATATCGAAACGCTCGAAGTTGAACAACGGAAGGTCTCAAGAATTTCAAATGGTCATAACTTTTCACAGGGAGGTTTGATTCAGGCGCATAATATATCGAGACGCTCGAAAATGAACAACGGAAGCTCTCGAGAAATTTGAAAGGTCACAACTCTTAACTCGGATGTCAGATTCAGGCGTATCACATATTGAGACGCTCGAAATTGAACAACGAAAGCTCTCGAGCAATTCAAATGGTCATAACTTTTAACTCGGATGTCTGATTCAGGCGCATCACATATAGAGACGCTCGAAATTGAACAACAAAAGCTCTCGAGAAATTCAAATTGTTATAACTTTTCACTCGGATGTCTGATTCAGGCGCATTACATATTGAGACTCTCGAAATTGAACAACAGAAGCTCTCGAGAAATTGAAATGGTCATGATCAATGCCGGAAACCCTAGGGCCCTGTTAGACTTATCCGGGTCTAAGGGGTGCCTTGTGGGTGGCATACCTGCAAACAAGTAGATGTTGTCAGCAATCACCTGGGCCACATGGACGCTCATCCGTGTCAAGATGGCATACATCAACTGACACTTTGGCAGAGGGAGATCGGAGTTATGATCGCTAGGCAAGACATTGCTAGGCATCAATGTCATCCACGTCTGGGTCAAGGTGGTGATGCTGGTGCGCATGATCCACACTTGCCTCCCTGCAGCGTTCCGGGCGAAATCCTGCCCCGGTGTGCATAACAGCTGAGCAATGGCCTCCTCGTCGAACCCATTGGCCATGTTCCTCCTCTGGCTGAACTCGCACTCCTGGCCTTCCTCCAACACTAGCGGGTCACCTAGGAACTGGCTGAGGGCATCTACGTCAAAAGGAATCCACTGACCCCTCACCCATGAACGCATGTCTCGCACTCCCTCCTCTGTGGGCCAAGCATTAGCATAAAACTCCAGGACTACCTCAGGGTCAAACTTAGCCATGGGAGTCACCAGCGACGTCCAATGTCAGCGAGCTATCTCCTCCTGAAAATTTGTGTACTCATCCTCTCTGAGCTGGAAGCCCCTCTCTCTGTGGAACGACCATCCTTTGATGGCCTCCAAGCGCTGCTGGTGCTCGGTGCTCCCGAAACGGTGGCTATCAAACTCGGGGGTGGCACTGGTTCCTTTAGCCGCGGCGTCTCTCCTAGACCTCTTTGCGGAAAGCTTTTTCGGAGCCATTTCCTGCGAGGACAAACATTTGGAAAGTTAATTTACAAAGAAATGCTATTTTAAAGCAAAAACGACATACTAATCTTTTTTTTTTTTACTTAGAACAAACTTGTGCACACATTTCCCTAAAGAAGAACATTTATGAACGTGAATTCGTGCAAAATATCCTGCTATCTATATCAATATACAAGGATATTCAAAACATCCTAACTACTTATATCCCACACATATTCTTTTGAAAAGAATTCATATATGCATGCTCAAGGTATTGTGCCAAAATTACATATGTCCGTATTCAAAGTATTTTGCTACCAAAAATTACATACGCACATTTGAAGTATTTTATTAACATACAAATTAATACAAGTTTTTTTTTTGTTGTTGTTTCATTCACATTTATTTATACATATATGCACATTTGAGAACCAATTTCATGTCATGCACACACTTGCATTTATTTGAAAAGGAATTTTCATGCCATCTATCTACACTTTGAAAGGCAATTCCACATCATATGTTCATTTTGGGAAGCATTCTCGTGCCACATTCAAACATGTGTACATTTATAAAGCGCTTGACCACCTATTCAAAATATACACGTCTTATTTGAAGGGTATTTGTCTCTTGCTACCTATTCTATATGTACATGGTGAATAACATTCTCAAACAAACTAGGCAAACATCATGGTGCAGCCCCTAAAATCAGCCGTTGGCCTAAAGGGAAATCCCTATCACAATGCCTTCATTTTTATGCTTTCTTGCACTCAAAACCAAAGGCTTGGATTCCTAGGTCTAAGTGCTTAATTTGGGCACTTATTTTAACCTCTACATGTTGTCCCTATACACACAAATCAGCCCCACAATCCAAAGTTCACAAAACCATGCCCAAATGTCATTGAGGCATTTCACTGAGCACTTGGTGGGCGCACTTTTGGGTGCCAATAATAAGGGAATAGGGGCAATGTGGCTTGCTCCATTATTTCACAGCATAACCTAGGCCTAAGGCCATCCCCTACAACCCCTCAATTCAAAGAAACAAAGCACAAACTTGCCCCAAATTGTCTCACGGAATTGGCCAAATTCACACAATTGAAAGCACTAAAAGAAGACCAAGATACACCAATGGAAAGCTAGAAAGCTCAAGAATGAGATACTTACTTGTTGGAGTGAAACAAAGCGTGAAAAGGGAAGCAAAAAAAAACTCAACAATGGAAGCTTGGGGGCTGCTGTTTTCGTAGTTCCCATGAGCTTTGTGTTTTTGAAAATGAGGGGGAAGGTGTTTGGGTGAAGAAAACTTCCCCCTCCCCCCTTTTTAACCATTTTCGTGCAAGGGGAGCTCGCCCAGGCGAGCTAACCTGCATTTTTTTTTTTGGGAAGACACAAGTATGCTCTCTACGGGTCGGCGTTCGCTTACTCGAACCCCCTTAAGAGTAGATGAGACATCTGATACTTACCTTAAAGACACCTTAACAATAATTACTGGGAGTTTAAAGGATACTAGGTTGTCCCTCAGCTGCGCTTCTCGCTTGTCCAGTGTTGGGCATGTGGTGACGATCTATCGATCGTGATCCTAGCCTCTACTTGCGTTCGTCCCTAAGTACCTGAAAGTAGGAAACGACATTGCGCCACAAACCGTGGTCGCGTTACCATTTTACCTTGATTGGTTTCTGCCTTTAGCCCCATCCCAGCATTTGACCACTGCCTAAGACGATTGTGCTCCTGTCATAAGATAACAAAATATGCATGCGTATGCGTATGCATGAGCATTTTCAAATGAAACAATTCTTTTAGTGAAAGCTGATCAGGTTTAGTTTTAATTAAGCGCTTGGGGCATCCCATGGATTGAGTGAAAAGGCTCAGTGTTATCACAAACTGCACATGGTTCAAAGCATAAAGTGAGGACTGAAGCCTCAAGCTCATGTTCTCCTCTTTTAAAAGACTATGACAAGAGAATTACAGTGGACAGGAATCCTTAGGGGAAACCAAGAAGAACACACAAAAATAAAAGAACATGCAGCGACTTCCTCAATTGCCCTAGATCCTAAGCATAGTATCACTTGACAACATTGGAGTTCACGGGTGAAGGTAGCTCCTCGCCATCCATGTTGGTAAGCACCAGGGCCCCTCCGGAAAAAGCCCTTTTTACAACGAAGGGCCTTTCGTAGTTCGGGACCCACTTCCCTCGATTATCTTTAACAGCGTGGGATATCTTTTTCAGCACAAGGTCCCCCTCATGGAGCTTGCGCGAGCGTACCTTCTTGTCGAACGCGTTCTTCATTCTTTGTTGATACAGGCGCCCATGGCTCATGTCTGTCAAGCGCTTACCTTCAATAAGGTTGAGTTGGTCGTAGCGTGTTTGAGCCCTCTCTGATTCTTCTAGGCCTGATTCTGCTAGTACCCTCTGGGAAGGGACCTCTACCTCAAACGGGAGTACCGCTTCCATTCCATAAACCAAGGAGTACGGTGTTGCCCCAGTAGAAGTTCGTACCGAAGTTCGGTATCCATGCAGGGCAAAAGACAACATCTCATGCCAATCTTTGTAAGACACTGTCATCTTCTGAATAATTTTCTTAATATTCTTATTGGCTGCTTCCACGGCTCTGTTCATCTTTGGTTGGTAGGGCGTGGAATTGTGATGCTGGATTTTGAAATCCACGCACATTTCCTGCATCATTTTGTTATTCAGATTGGTGCCATTGTCAGTAATGATCTTCTTAGGGAGTCCGTACCGACAAATCAGCTCCCTCTTTATGAATCTGACCACCACACTCCTCGTGACATTAGTGTAGGAAGCCGCTTCGACCCATTTGGTGAAATAATCTATCGCCACAAGAATGAAGCGATGACCATTCAAAACCTTGAGTTCGATGGCCCCTATGACATCTATCCCCCACATGGAAAAAGGCCAAGGGGCGGACATGACATTCAGAGGATGTGGTGGAGCATTGACATTGTCCGCGAACGCTTGACATTTATGGCATTTCCTTACATGGGTGCAGCAATCGCTTTCCATGGTGAGCCAGTAATAACCTGCTCTAAGGATCTTCCGGGCCATAGCATGCCCATTGGCGTCCGTTCCAAATGAACCCTTGTGGACTTCCTCGATCATGTGGTTCGCCTCTTTGGCATCCACGCATCGCATGAGGGTCATGTCATGGTTTCTCTTGTATAGGATGCTTCCGCTCATGAAGAAACCGGCCGCCAATCTCCTCAATGTCCTTTTGTCGTTGTCGGAAGCCTCCGGTGGGTACTCTTTGCTTTCAACGAATCGCTTGATATTGAAATACCAAGGCTTACCGTCCAGTTCCTCTTCCACCTGACAACAATGCGCGGGTCTGCCACGACACCAGAACTCAATGTACGAAAGGTCCCCGTGCGGTGTTAGCTGGAACATGGACGCCAAAGTAGCAAGCGCATCCGCCATTTGATTTTTCTCCCGGGGAACGTGATGGAAGGAGATCTCATCAAAGGAATCAGCCAACTCCTTGATATAGGCTTGGTAGGGTATCAACTTGGGGTCTCTAGTTTCCCATTCCCCTCTCAGCTGGTGGATCACCAGTGCTGAGTCCCCGTACACCTTGAGCAGCTTGACATTAGAGTCAATTGCCGCCTGGACGGCCAGGGCACACGCTTCATACTCAGCCATATTGTTGGTGCAGTCAAACCCCAGCCTGGTTGTGAAAGGTATACATTGATTGTCTGGAGAGACCAATACTGCTCCAATGCCATGGCCTAGAACGTTTGATGCTCCATCAAACCACACGGTCCACTTGTCCCAATCCTCGTCTAGTTTTTCCTCAAACAAGGCCATGATGTCCTCATCCGGGAATTTGGGATGCATGGGCTGATAGTCGTTGAGAGGCTGCTGAGCCAAATAATCTGCCAAGGCGCTTCCTTTTATCGCCTTTTGGGTGACATAGACTATATCAAACTCGGATAGCAAAACTTGCCACCGGGCGATCCGCCCTGTGAGAGCAGGCTTCTCAAAGATGTACTTAACCGGGTCCATCTTGGATATCAACCAGGTGGTATGGCTCATCATGTATTGTCTTAGCCGGTGGGACACCCAGACTAAAGCATAACACGTTCTTTCGAGTAGGGAGTAGTTCATCTCACAGGCCGTGAACTTCTTACTCAAGTAGTAGACAGCGCGCTCTCTCTTCCCGGACTCGTCATGTTGCCCCAGCATACATCCCATTGACTCGTCCAAAATCGTCATATACAAGATGAGAGGCCTTCCAGGTACCGGCGACATAAGCACAGGAGGGTTTATGAGACACTATTTGATCCTTCCAAACACCTCTTGACAATCCTCATTCCAACGGACGGATTGGTTATTGCGTAAGAGTTTGAACAACGGCTCACAAATAGTGGTGAGCTGTGATATGAATCTGGCAATATAATTCAAACGTCCTAGGAAACCTCGGACTTGCCTCTCGGTATGGGGTTCCGGCATCTCAAGGATGGCCTTCACCTTTTCGGGGTCCACCTCTATCCCTTTCTGGCTCACGATGAAACCTAGCAATTTCCCTGATTTGACCCCGAAGGTGCACTTAGTGGGGTTTAACCTCAATTGATATTTCCTAAGCCTTTCGAACAACTTCCGCAGGTTGACAAGGTGTTCCTCCTCGGTTTTAAACTTGGCAATTATGTCGTCCACATAGACCTCGATTTCTCGGTGCATCATATTGTGGAACAAAGCTACCATAGCCCGTTGATAAGTTGCCCCGGCGTTCTTGAGTCCAAAGGACATCACCTTATAACAGAACGTCCCCCACAGGGTGACGAAGGTAGTCTTTTCCATATCCTCCAGCGCCATTTTTATCTGATTGTAACCGGAGAACCCATCCATGAAGGAAAACAAAGCAAAATTGGTTGTATTATCCACGAGGATATCGATGTGCGGCAGAGGAAAATTGTCTTTGGGACTGGCTCGATTCAGGTCCCGATAATTCACACACATTCACACCTTCCCATCCTTCTTAGAAACTGGTACAATGTTGGCAACCCATTCTGGGTACCGAGCGACAGCCAAAAAACCAGCGTCAAATTGTTTCTTTACCTCTTCTTTTATTTTCAAGGACGTCTCGGGCTTCATCCTCCTCAGCTTTTGTTTTACCGGGGAACACTCAGGATTTAGAGGTAATCTGTGTTGTATGATGTTAGAACTCAAATCGGGCATATCTTGGTATGACCAAACAAAGATGTCTTGGTAGTCTTTTAGCAAGGCTATCAATTCTTCACGGATGGGTGCGGTCATACCCATGCCTATCTTTACTTCCTTTTTCCCACCGCCGGTTCCTAAGTCCACTAGTTCTGTCTCTTCTTGATGAGGCCCCATCTCTTGGTCCTCATGCGCGACTATCTTCTCCAACTCCGGGGGAAGTCCCACATCTTCGTCCTCTTCACCCTCCGTCTGATCTGTTTCTTGCTTGAAATTGATGGTCGGGTCCCAGGTATTAGTACCTTCGAGGGACTCGTCGTCGGATCTAGCGTTTTAAACGTAAAGAAATAAACATGCAGATGAATGAAAATGGGTAGAGACGTAGGAATAGATGAAGAAAGATCTTTATATTATAAATTCAGGAACAAAAGACATAAAGCCTTAACAAAAGGAAACTCTAAAGCCTAGGCCCAACTGTAGAGTTTAAAAGCCACAAAGGGTTACATTATGCTTGTCGCGTAAATGTCCGGGCGCTCCTCCACTCGCTAATTTCCTAGTCGAAAACCAGGAGGGCATGGCCGTACCAAATCCGACTTACTCGGAGCGTCATCTTCGTATATCGCAATGACTTGGCCTTTGTGTCCTTGACCCGCGCTTATAAAGCTCCTACTGATGTGGTAGGGCGGGCCGCCTTCGACTTTTCGTCCCAATTGCGAGCCTTGACTTCCGCTCTTTCTTCCTGCAACACTTTTCCTTATGTCCGCCAGTGTGGGTTTATAGCCTAACCCAAACTTCCCACGGTTTCCTTTGGTGCTTATCAGGCTGGTTCTGCCGCCGTTGTTCTTGCCTAAACCCATTCTGGGCTCATAACCATTCCCCAACATCACCCGGGCCACCATTACTGCCGTATCGGATAGACAAGGTTGCCCAGAGAAGAAATCTACGGAGGCAATGCTTACTACCTCAAAAGATTGGAAGGCTATTTCTAATGATTCCTCTGCGGCTTCCACATATGGCATAGAGGATGGGCAACTTACCAAGATGTCTTCCTCGCCCGACACAATAACCAAATGCCCCTCTACTACGAACTTCAGTTTTTGGTGGAGTGTAGAGGGAACGACTCCCACCGAGTGAATCCACGGGCGTCCCAAAAGGCAATTGTAAGCCGAGTTAATATCCATTATTTGAAAGGTAACCTGACAGGTATGAGGGCCTATCTGTACAGGGAGGTCGATCTCTCCCCTAACCTCTCAGGGGGTGCCGTCGAAGGCACGGACCACCATGGAACTTGGCTTTAGATGGGAAGCATTAAACGGAAATTTCTCCAACGTTCTTTTGGGCATTACGTTTAAACTGGAATTGTTATCGATGAGCACCTTGGACACGACGTGGTCCATGCATTTGACTGATACATGCAAAGCCCTGTTATGCCCTCTCCCCTCGGCAGGGATTTCTTCTTCGGCGAAGGCGAGATAGTTGTTGGCGGTGATATTATTGATGAGTCCTCCAAAGCCTTCTACAGAGATATCTTGGGCCACATGAGCTTCATTCAAGACCTTCACTAGCAAAGCCCGATGAGGTTCAGAGCTCATGAGTAATTCCAAAAGAGAGACCCTGGGCGGGGTTTTGTTGAGCTGCTCAATGACCTTGAACTCGCTTTGCTGAATAATGCGGAGGAACTCGCCTGCCTCCTCTAGCGATACTTCCCTCTTGCCGCAGCCATCCCTTTTCTCCGAAAGACCTTTCACTGGAATATCCTCGTTCGGAGTGAGGGTCATTTTGTCATTTTGTTCTTCCACCATCTTTGCCTTCCCTTTAACATTTGCGGGTTGTGTTGGCAGGTCGGGGGGCGCAAACACGTGACCGTTGCGGGTCACGCCGCTCAGCCCCGTGATATTGGTTACCTTGGCTGACAACGAGCTGATGTCGGTGGTCTCTTCCTTCCTTTCACTTGGAGGTGCATACCTCCACGGGACTGCGTGGCTGTTTCGGTATGGAAACGAAACAGGTTTAACTACCAAAGGGTATCGGGGCTTCTGGGGAGCTGCGTCTTTGGTGAAATATACCACCAAAGGCTTAGGCCTTCCAAAACTTCTCTCATCTGCGGACTACATACATATATGCTGCTCTTCCCTCCCCTCATCGCCGACTTCCAGTCGGCCTTGATCTATCATCTGTTGCAACAGGTCCTCCACTGCTAAACATGTTTCCATGTTATGTAGCTCGCCGGGATGCATCAAACAGGAATCTTCCCCGTGCCCAACGTGGGGAATTACGCCCCCCTTTTGTAGGGCCTCGTAGATAAACCTCCTGGTGGTCGTCATGTCCTTTAAAGGCTTAGACCTGCGCGGCCTACCCGACTTGACGGCATTAACTGCTCCCCCTCCATGATTGGCGAGCGGGTTTGTTTTCACATTGGGCTGATCCTCTTGAAACGTTAGCCATCCGGCATCTATCAAATGTTGGACCTTGTATTTAAGGGCCAGGCATTTTTCGGTAGAGTGGCCCGTAGTTTTCCCATGGTATGCGCAAGTTGTGTTAGGGTCATACCACTTTGGGAAAGGAGGTTGGTAGATCTTCCCAGGAGATATCACAACCATCTGGTTGGTGATGAGGGACGACAAGAGGTCTTCGTACGTCATTGGGATCGGGGTGAATTCTGGAATTGGCCTCGGGGGAAAGTTCCTCATCACGTTGGAACCGGCACCAAAGTGGGCATTGCCGGCTGTGCGAGTCGTGGTTGGAGCCGGAGCTTGGGGGGCCTCCCTCTGGATGAAGGTGGGAGCTCTAGGCTGTGCGGGTGCTGAATTGGAGGAGTTCCCGGTGTGAGTTGAGAAGCTTGGGTGATGTTGCGCGTACTGATAGGTACCATGAGAGGTTTGTGGTGGCTTGACCCATGCGGGCGCCGAAGTGACGACATGGGTATCTCCTTCCTTCCTTTTTGCCCCAGTTGCTCCGATTCTCCTAGCATTGGTACTTGTTGAGGAGACGTAATCGAACTTCCCTCTCTTCAACTCTACTTCGATTCTTTCCCCGGCGAATACCAAGTCCGCGAAGCTGGAAGGCATGTAGCCTACCTACTTCTCATAGTAAAACACTGGCAAGGTGTCTACCATCATGGTAATCATCTCCCTTTCGACCATGGGAGGGGCCACTTGTGCTGCCAGGTCTCTCCACCGCTGAGCGTACTCTTTAAAGGTCTCACTTTCCTTCTTAACCATGTTCTGCAACTGAGTGCGATCGGGAGCCATATCGGAATTGTACTGATATTGCCTAAGGAAGGCAGTAATCAGATCCTTCCAAGTACAGGCGCGGGAAGCTTCCAGATTAGTGTACCAAATAACCACGGCTCTAGCCAAGCTATCTTGGAAAAAATGCATTAACAACTTTTCATCCCTAGAATGCGCCCCCATCTTGCGACAATACATCTTGAGATGGTTCTTAGGACAAATCATCCCTTTATATTTGTCGAAATCAGGTACCTTGAATTTTGGGGGGATGATGACGTCCGGTACCAAGCAAAGATCTGTCATGTTCGTGAACGGATAGTCACCAAAGCCTTCAACAGCTCTCAATCTCTCCTCGATGAGATCGAGTTTCCTTCTTTCTTCCGCCGCCAGGGGTGGTCCTTCTGTGGACAAGAATATTGGTTGTGCTGTGAGGTTGTGCTGAGGCAATATGTTGGGCGCCGGCCCCTCGACGGGGATCGGGGGGTAGAAATCGACATCCCCTTAGGCATACTCTCGATGATCTTCGTGGACCTCGTCGGGCTGTCGAGGAGGCTCCCCTTCAAGGATGGGGGAAGGGACATGACCTGCGTCATCATGCATGACTGACGACGTGTAATTAGGTGCTAATCCATAAGGGTAAGCCACCCAGTTGTATCCCAAATTGGGGTTGTTGGTGTGCCCCAATGTGCTCCTTTCTCGTCCTACCGCGTTTGGGAGAGGATGGTGCGCGGTAGCCGGGAGAGTTGGGTCTGCTTCGGCAGCCGAACTAACAGCGGCAGTGGTGGCCACATTTTTCTCCATGAGTTGTGTCATTCCTAACATGGCCTCCATCATGGAAGCCATTTTCTCTTTCAAAGCCAACATGTCAGCTTTCATCTGTTCCTGCGTCTCCTCTTGATCACCCATCATTCTAGATTTGGATCTGGTGCGATAGGGATGCCTTGGGGCGCGTTTAGTTATGATGTTTTCCCCTAATAAACCAAACGTGAGGAGTAGGTAAAGAAAAATGAATGCTTGCTAGAGATAAAATGCGGGAGTAATTTGATTCGCACTGATCTTTGGAATAAAAACATGGGATAAACTCATTTTATTCAGAAAGTTATAACTAGTCAAGATCTGAGTGACAATACAAACTTCCTAGCGGTTTCTAATTATATGGGCCATTAAATCTATCATATGCTGACAATAGCCGAGAAGTCCGTGGATCTCCTCGGGGGCGGAGTAGGTGTCCGCCATTGCATTGGCCTTGGCTTGTAATCGGGGAAGCTCTTGACTCCCGCTCAAGGTAAGAGCAAATCGGTCCATCCACATTGTTGCCTCTTGATGTAACGAGTCGATCACCCTTCCTCTAGCCTCCTTTTCCGTGTATACTTGGACATACTCATCCGCCACTCTATGCTCGTGGGCCGTGGCTAGATTTAGTTCTTCTTGGTACTTGCTGATGATGGCTAGCATGTTGGTCTCTGTCTCGCATAAACGCTGAGACAAGTTTCTTTTGGACCTTGAGCAAACAGCTAACTCCTCTTTCAAGACCATGCTATGTGTTGGTCTCTCTCTTCCCTTCGAAGCTTGAGCTCACTGTTGCTGCCCCATAAAGCTCCACAAAATTTGTCACGGCCATGCTCTTCCTTGCGAGCCCTCTTGGTTTCTTGTTCAAGGGCTCTTGCGATAGCTGCATTTTCTTCTCGTAACTCGGCACACTCTTTCTGGACGTCTGTAGCGACCAACTTGAATTTTTCTTTGGCAAGTCTCACTTTCCCTAGTTCGGATTTTAGAGCTCGGACTTCTTCATCCTCTTCCGGAGCTTTGAAGTTCTCTTCGTTGATAATCTTTAACTTGGAGAGCCAATCTAACCCTCGTGTACGAACTTTAAGCCATTCATGATAACCACCGATGATGCCATTATGAATGCCCCTAAGTTCTTTATCTTTCCTTAACGGGCTTTCCCACGCCTTATGGACTCTTTGTATAATCTTGAAACTTTGTGCGCCGAAATCTCTCACAAGGAAAGGAAAGAGACTTTCTTCCATCGGTGCTCCCCTCATGGGGTACCCTAACTGTCTTATAGCAAGTGCGGGATTGTAGTTAATGCAACCCCTCGTTCCTATCAACGGGATGTTTGGGTAGTCCCCACATGAGAAGAGAACTCCCTCCTTTCCTTCCTTCCACCGAGGAAACCAGTTGATTGTTCTACCTCCTATCCCAGCCAAGTGTTGGTCCCAATCTACTCTTTTCTTTTCGACACACGAGCGATGGCTTCGGAGCGGACATGGATGGCTTATGTCTTGTTGGAATAGGTGTGAAACCAAACCATACACAAAGAGCGGGTAAATAGTAGATGATCCGTGCACTACTCTTCTCGCACCTTCGGTCAAATGTGTCAAATAAGTCCGCCAAGATAGGTACCACTGGGCTCTCTTTGCTGTGGTGATATGCAAGGAAAGCATCAATTGCGGCTAGGTCCACCAAACCATCCATAAACAGGACCCACTCCTCTTAATTCGCCATATCCCTTGCCTTGCCTTCTAAGTACTTCCGTGGTAGGCCCACTATGCCGTTTCGAGTTTGCTTTACGTGATCCAATCCTCTCGCCGAATCCCTGACCGCAACTGCAATCTTGCTCAAGGAGGGAAGAAACTTGGAGAAAAGATACGGTTTCCTTCCCCCAAGAGGACATCCTAGAATCTCCTCAAATTCTTCAACAGTCGGTACTAATTGGAAGTCTCCAAACGTGAAGCATCTCAAGGGCTGGTCATAGTATTGGGTGAGTGATACAATGGCTTATGTGGATATCTCTGCTATGGTCAAATCTAAGATCTTTCCGTATGCCTTGCGGAAGGCTTGCATTTGGAGAGGTCCCATCAACCGTCCCAACCCCTTAATGCTGGTGATATCTAGGCCCTTAATCTTGACTTGGTAAAACCTTTTACCAGTTTGATTTGTTCCCATGTTTACAAAAGTGAAACAAAAACCGAGTGCGAATCAAAACTCCAACATCTATCATGGGTGGAATGGATGAATGCATGAAGAAATGCATATGACACAGATGCAATTTATGAATATGGGAACTCGGGAAATTGTCTCCTTCTTAGATACAACGTCTTGGGGTAGCACGATGCCCGACGTATGTATTTAAGAAGGTGACACGGACCCTCCGTTGGTTTGCCAAAGAGAGGGGATCAAGACGAAACCCGTGCATGATGCATATGCGAAAGGCACAACACGGGGATATACATAGTACGACAATATTCACAAACAAATATAGGCAAAGGGGTACATGACACTTAGGACTACATGCATGGCAGTGTGAAAAAGTGGCACACAGCGTGTTTACTCCGTGCCCCTATTTTAGGGACCTACAGGGGAGAGAGCTAAAAGGGCTTTTAGAAGGCCTAACTCTCTAAAAATAGTCCCCAGTGGAGTCGCCAACTGTCGCAACCTACCCTTCCGCGGGAGGGCGATGCGAGACTCACGGATGCGTGTTCCAAGAAAGGAATACGCGCGGAGTCGCCACCAACGTTTATTTGACGAAAACGTCAGAAAAACCGGAAAAGACGTGGTCTACGAACTTTAAGTGAAAGGTTTGGGAGTTGTATTTACGCACGGGGAAGGTATTAGCACCCCACACGTCCGTCACAAGGGACGACAGCCTTTAATCAAATGTGTAAACATGACTTCAATTTGTGTTATCTTCCCTTTTTTACGTTCTTATGTCTTTTTATGCCTTTTATATTTTTTATCTTTTTGTGGTCGACAAGGGTGTTTTCCTTGCTCCTACGTATTCCTCAATTGTGATAAGGAAATCAGACCTACGTAATTCTTTGAGAACTAAACGTTGGTTAAATTTTTTTTATCCTTTTTTTGTAAGATATATTTTTATTGAATGAAAGGTCATTTAAGGCGTCGGACCATTAAACCATCTTTCGATTCTTTTGAAAGGAGAGAAAACATTAAAGCATTGGACCATTAATGATCTCTTTTTATTTTTTGAAAGAGGTAAAAAAGTTACGTGTTGATTTTAGGCTTTTTAGAAATCCACATTTAACAGATAAAAGTGGAAAAGACCATTTCAAGGCGTTGGACCTTAAAAATGGCGTTTTAGGTGATGACAAAAGTTTGATTTATGAATTAATTTTAGCCTTAGTTTCACATTAGTTATTAGTCAGTTCGATTAAGAAAGGAAAATCCCAAAGAAGAACGTCCGATTGATTTTTTTTATTATTTTACTAAAAGATATTTTTTGATTATTATATTATTATTTTGCCTCTTTTTTGGTTTTAAATGTGGTTACGACATGACCGAACGGTCGGATTTCATTTTAACAGAAATTAAAAGACATG
Source organism: Glycine max (assembly GCF_000004515.6). NCBI lineage: Eukaryota > Viridiplantae > Streptophyta > Magnoliopsida > Fabales > Fabaceae > Glycine > Glycine max. The sequence goes on along the minus strand of NC_038241.2, from coordinate 20,137,446 downwards.
ACAATTCAAATGATCGGTGGAAATTTATTTTATTTTTTGATTAGGCGAGAAAATGACTTAAATAAATGACTAAAACAAGTCAAAAGGGGGTACGGAAAGTAAATGAAATGAAAATAAAAGCACGCGAAACAAGTGGGGACCACTAAGGGTACATATAATGAATTGAAAAGTTCGATATCGGGAACTTACCGGTTGAAGACCGAAGAACGACGAAGAACGGCGGAAAATCTTCGCGAAATCACCCACAGAAACGTCTCGGAAGCGTTACGGAAGTACCTAGGCTTGGATTTTCTTCACGGAAACAATTTTTCTCACTAATTTTAAGTGATTCTCAGATACCAAGAGAGTTAAACATTTTTGTTCTGCCCTCCTCCCCCTAAGAGGGAGGAGCTTGCCACCCAGCTCGCCCAGGCGAGCTAGGTTGCTTCCTCCAGAAGGCACCGCCTTCTGGTGGAACTTCCTGGAAGGCCCAAGTGGGCCTGATCTCTATTTGTACCCCCCTGTTTACTAAATACACCCCTTGCCTTTTTTTGCTGATTCTTTTTCCGTAACGTTACGGAACTTTATGAATTTCGTAACGATACTTGTTTTCTTTCCGTAATGTTACGGAACGTTACAGATTATGTAATCATCTCTTTTTTTGGCTTCCGGAATGTTATGGAACTTCACGAATTGTGCAACAATGCTTCCTTTTGACTTCTGGCATGTTACGAAACTTCACGGATTGTGCAACAATGCTTCCTTTTGACTTCCGGCATGTTACGGAACTTCACGGATTGCCTAACGATGGGTGCCAAGTACCTCGAAGTGGTCAAACGAGGGTCGCATCCCAACAAACGGATGGTCCCTAGACGAAATTAGGGTATGACATGCCATAATAGGAGGGATTTTACCTGCTGTGGAATGCAAGGGTTGTGGTTGGGGGCAAAATTGAGGGCCGTCCAAAGTGTTTTGTAGGGGTATATCACCAACTGCTTGCCCTTCAGTGGCATATCCGAGGCAAGGCTCGAAGTCGGCTAGATTGTGGTGGGGCATTTCATGTGTCTCCCCCATGGGTCAAGAGACATGTGCATGATCAGATTGAGGTTGTTGGCTCTGAATGAGTGTACGAGTGGAGTTATTGACATTCATATTGGGAGTGTACGCCACATTGGGTGGCGTATAGTTAGGAGGCAAAACATATGGTGGGAAGGCATGCTTGTTTTTCGCACTAAATGAGGGTCGCCCGTACCTCCCAACTCTTTGCCTTCCAGACCTACCATATCTGGGGTTGGATGATTTATTTGGTTGAGGCCATATGAGGGGCAGGTCCACCTCAGCAATGGTGCTGGTAGCGGCTAATGTAGCCGCATTGACCTCTATTATCTCCTTTATGCTCATCATGGCCTCAATCATTGTGGCCATTTGCTCTTTCAAGGCCTCTGTGTCGGCCTTCATCTGCTCTTGCACCTCTTCTACTTCACCCATTACTCTAGCTCTAGCACGGGTTCGGTAAGGGCACCGTAAAGCGTGTTCTTTTCTTTTTGATAACAATGATTAAGTTCATTTTTTTTCAAGGAAAGAATGCAATGAGCAATGCAACCAATGAAAAGCATGGATGTATGCGAATGATGCACAGTTGAAGTATTGCAAATTTTTACACAAGACATGGGGTTGAATCAATTTAGATTTTCAACATGGTCCATGCTTCTTTGTCAAGGTGAAACTGGAAGTAACAAGGACATCAATAGTCCTAAATGTGTTTGGCAGTAGACGAAGTAGTGATGTAACCCGATCCATCTTTTGCTCCAATTTTTGCAAGATGGTTACTTCCATACTTCAACTTGACTTGATGAACCTTTTCCTAAAAGCATGAGCTTGGTTCAACCCGGTAATCCAAGGAAAAGAAATTTTGATCGCCAATACTTTGACAACATTTCATAGAGATGAATGACTCGGGCATACTTAGGCTATGCACGACAAATGTAATTATGAGATTGAGATGCCTGAAGAAACATCATTTCCTAGTTAACCACACATTAGGTACCATGCTCAATCATTTTGTTTTGTTTTTTTTTTTTTAGAAATGGGTTTATGATCCCAACATGGTTGGCTCATGGTACCTAACACATGCAACTAAGAATATAGTGTGAATTTTCATGCTCCCTTTTTTTGTTTTTGTTTTGCAGAGGAAAATGCAAGGATCATGCATGAGTAAACATGAAAATAAAAAGTATGCAAAAAACATGTTAAATGCAGATGCATGGTGATGAAATGACTAATGCAAAATGCAATGCATGAAATGATAAGTGACAAATGTAGGAACGATACGTCCATTACGATGCCATGAAGAGATGCTTATGCAATGCATGATATGAATGCATTTACGGACACGAGAGCCCGGAAAATCATCTCTTCTTACTTGCATATTCGGGGCCGTAGTGCCCCATGTGTGCAGTTAAAAAGGTGATATGGACCTTTCGGCCTCCCGTGACAAAAGAAGAGACCAACATACAATGCATGCGTGATGTGATATGAATCCTCATGGCACAAGGGCTGACTTAGGATCGTCTAGGATTAAACCTTGATGGAAAATGCGGAAATTGATTAAGGAAAGGATGGAGAATAAGGTGGTTAATTTCGTGGGTCTTAATAAGGTGGTTCTTGGCATAAAATGGATGAATGGGATGGTAAAACGTAGGTTAAGTGGTGGCTGGACAGAAATATAGAAATGGCAATAACTGAAGCTACAGGGCTCCAAATGAGGTGATTCCAAAACGAGGTGAAAGGTATCGTTTTGAAATTCAATTTAGGCTCAAGAATCACTTAATTTGAGTGCGTAAAATGGGAGTTATGGCCACGAGATAATTCTGGGCAGGGGTGAATTTTCTGGAATTGTGATTTGAAAGAACAAGGGTGAAGATGAAAGGAAGGAAAGAATCACTCTTTCCAGCGAGGGCAACACACAAAGGTTGTGAAAGTCCTTTGATACAGCCAGGGTGTTCTTGAATCACTCAAGAATTTAGGAGAATCACTCTCACTAAGATAAAAGAGATAAACTCTAATTTTCTGAATAAAACTCAACTTGTGTTTATTGATAAAATGGTTCAGCTTATATAGAAGCTTTACAGCAGATTTTAGTAATGACCCACTAACCTAGAATTAAAATAACTTAATGCCATTAACCTAGGGAATTAAAAAAAACTTAATGGTTGAGTGTAACTGAAATTGTGGCAACCAAAAGTCACCCCCAACAGCCAACAAGTCAGCCACCATTTGGTCTCCCAAAAGGCTGATGCCTAGGTTGCCAATTGGGCCCTTATTACAACTTGAACTAAACCTAACTAAAGCCCTTTTAGTTGATTAACCCAAAACATATTTTTGGTCAGCCAACTTTACAAGGATTGGGCCATTATTTAGACAAACTAAACACTCTAAAATTGAGACAAAGTGGTGTCATTTAGTCCTCCTCCATTTGGGCCATGATACAACTCACAACCTTGGACTTTTCTCCTTGAAACTTGGGCTTGTATTCAAATAGTATGGACAACACTTGTTGAAGAGCTTCCTTGGCTTTCCTTGCTCTAGCCCTTGTCATAGGTCCTCCAAGTCCTTCAAGTGGATCCTTGCCCTTGCTCTTGGTCATGTCCTCATCATGATGACATGATGCAGATGCGCAAAAGCGCAACAAGGGGATGTACACAACATGGCAATATCCTCAAATAATCATACAGCAAAGGCGTACATGACATTTAGGTTATATGCATGGCAGTGTTTAAAAGGCACGCAACGTGTTCGCTTCGTGCCCCTATTTTAGGGACCTAAATGGGAGGAACTAAAAGGATTTTAGTGATAATTCCCAAGGTGGTCATATCTCTCTTAATGGTTTCTAGAGGTATCATCCCCTTCGAAAAAAACATATTGCGGCAGTAGGGACTACCAGCAACAATATGTTATCAAAGAGAAAAACTCTAGATGAGGGTTCACTATTATCAAGCAAGTCGGAGACCCAGTGATGTGATCCTATACTCATTCACCTCCACTCCTTATGTTCCCATGGATCCAGGTATAGCGCCTCTTTTCAACTCACCGTGTGTACAAATAGTGTTGGTGTTGCATCAAATGAATAAATATCTATCTCATGCATACATTTCCAAAAATACACTAAAAGCATCAAAGAGTTATATACAAGAACGTAAGAGAAATAAAAGGAAACCGACAAAAGAGGAAGCCATGATATTGTATGAGATTAAAAGGCCTAACTCTCTAAAAACAGTCCCCAGTGGAGTCGCCAACTGTCGTAACCTACCCTTCGGCGAGAGGGCGACACGGGGCTCACGGGTGCATCTTCCATGGGAGGAAATGCACGGAGTCGCCACCAATGTTTATTCGAGGAAAACGTCGGAAAAACTGGAAAGGTGTGGTCTATGAACTTTAAGTGTGAAAGGTTCGAGAGTTGTTTTAATGCACGGGGAAGGTATTAGCACCCCACGCGTCCGTCACAAGGGACGACAGCTGATGTAAGCTCCATTGGAGCTTGTAGGCCTAGGATCTTCTTCATCAGTGGATTCCTTTGCTTCTTGGAAGATGAATGGCAGCGGAATGGAGAAGGAAGAGAGAGAGGAGACACCACTTCAAGGAGAAGATGAGTCTAGAAGAAGCTCACCACCATAGGAGGCCATAGATAAGAGCTTGGAGGAAGAAGGAGATGAATGAAGGGAGGGGGAGAGAAGAGCACGAAATTTTGTGCTCTAAAAGAGCTCTGAAATCTGAAGTTTAATATTCAAATGATCAAAGTTTAAAAAATGCACGCACATGGCCTCTATTTATAACCTAAGTGTCACACAAAATTGGAGAGAAATTTGAAATTCTATTCAAATTTCACTTGAATTTGAAATTGAATTTGTGGAGCCAAATTTTGGAGCCAAAATTTCACTAATTATGATTAGTGAATTTTAGCTATGGTTCAGCCCACTAATCCAAGAACAAGTCCAAGATTGTCCACTAAGTGTGCTTAGGTGTCATGAGGCATGTAAAGCATGAAGGACATGCAAAAAGTGTGACTATATGATGTGGCAATGGGGTGTAGCAAGTAAATGCTCACCTCCCCCTCTAAAATTTAATTGGATTGGGCTTCTCCCAATTCAATTAAATTTATTTCCAACCACACACATCAAATATTCACTTAATGCATGTGAAATTACAAAACTACCCCTAATACAAAAAACTAGTCTAGGTGCCCTAAAATACAAGGGCTAAAAAATTCTACATTTCTAGGGTACCTTACCTATATTATGGAGCCATAAATACAAGGCCCAAAAATAATGAAACCTTAATCTAATATGTACAAAGATAAGCGGGCTCATACTTAGCCCATGGGCCCGAAATCTACCCTAAAGCTCATGAGAACCCTAGGGCCTTCTCTTGCATCTCTGGCCCAATCTTCTTGGAGTCTTCTATCCAATGCCTTTGCAGGGTAGGATTGCATCATTCCCTCCCCCTTGAAAAGGATTTGACCTCAAATCCCGAGGTTCTTGAAACTCTGGGCTTTTTTCCTTAACACTTGTAAAAAGAATAAAAGCATATATATTAGTGGTGTTTGGTATATTGAAGTAAGGTAAGGTCTGAAAACCCATTTTCTGGGCATCTTCCCATGAAGGAACATGGTTTCTCACCAACTCAATGAGTGGTGCTACAAGTATAGAAAAATATGGGACAAACCTTTTGTAAAAGTTTGTTAAGTTATGGAAGTCCTAAATTTTTCTTACACTTGGTGGAGTGGGCCACTCAGGAATGACCTTTATTCTCTTAGGGTTCATGGGAACCCCTTGATCACTATTTAAAATATTAAGAAAAGTAATGCAATAAAACATACTTTTTTCTGTATTTTCATGTTGATTATTCCTACCAAAAAGTATGACAAACCTAAGGTGTCCCATATGAGTACCTAAGTTTGTATTGAAACTAAAAATAAGAACAAACCTACCTAATGGGTCCCTATGTACACACACCATGAAGATGTTAGGTGCACGAGTGATTTTACAAAAGAGGGTTGCACCACTCAAAACATTAATCATACCACCTATTTTAGGGACTTGGTGCCTAATAATACCTATTTTGGACACCAACAAAGCACAAGGATTTAAGCTCTTGCGAACCAAACCCTCATCCAACAACTTCTTTACTTGAGGAATAAACTCAAGCCCAAGAGGTTTGGCAATGCTAGCAAGTGTCTTTTTACAAAAGAGAAAATGTGGAGGTTGTCTAAGAGGGAAAGTTTCTTTAATGTTTGTCTTTATTGTAAAATGAGTTTCCTTCTTAGCTAACCTCTTGGAGGAGACACTTACCTTCTTACACTTCTCTTTAACCACTAATGGTTGTCCTTATTCTTGGGGGTAGATTTCTTCACTAGATTCTTCCCCTTTTGCTTTTTCACTTTCACTAGAGGAAGGTGAAGTAGTAGTCTTATCTTGGCTACTATAAATGTCTTGGCCCCTCATAATCATGGTTTTCTTGGTGGGGCATTGAGAAGTAATGTGTCCTCTTCCAAGACATTTAAAGCACTTCATGGAGCTAGTCTTCTCTTGCACACTAGCCTTAAGGGGTTGCTTTTCTATTGTCTTCCCCTTATAATCTTTGGGCTTAGAAGGTGTCACCTCTAAGATGCCTTGACCTTGGTCTTTCTTTGGATAAGAGTGAGAGCCATAAAATTTTGAAGTGGATTTCCTTTTAAGTTGTTGCTCTACCCTTATTTCCCAATCTAAGGTAGCCTCTAGATTGTCCTTCCCATGGAAGTATGGGAGGTTAATGTTATCCTCTTGAGGCTTTCTTTGCTTTTCTCGTATGGGAGTGAGGTCTAAGATGTGACCTATGCCTTCCTTCATAATAGTCACGAAGTTCCTCACTTAGGCTCTTGCAAGAGTTATGACAACTATAGGAGACATGTTTTTCTTTTCTTAATTCTTTTAGTATTTTCCTTCTCTTTCTTCTTCCCTTATTTGTTCCCTCTCATCTTGATTTATTTTTACCCTCTCTTTTTCTTTTTCTTTTCTTTCTAGTTTTCCTTTCCATAACTTGAGAGAACTCAACTCATCTAAGATTCTAGATATAGGGTCCTGATGACTAGTACCCTTGCCATTAATACTAGATGAATGATGACTCATGTTGGTTCCTAAGTTGTGGTTCTTTCTTGTTAGGGGTTTGTAAAAAAAAAGGTAATAGCTAAGGTTCCAAAATAACTCAAGATAAGTGTGATAAGAAAGAAGAAAGTACTATGCAATAACAAGATAAACTAGGTGTGGCTAGTAAAGAAAATAAACTATGAAAGTAAGCAAGAAACTAAAGTGAAAGAAATGCAAACTAGGCGGATCCTAAGAGTGTTTGGATGACCTCATTTAAGGTTCCCAACAAAACACTCACTATCCTAAGGGAAAATTGCCAAAAATTATTACACACAAATGGAAGTAGGGTGACCTAGCGGAGGCTCCCAACTTACTTCCAATGAAAGGTCTTTTTGTTATAAAATTTGAAAGCAAAGCAAATTGCCAATTACAAAATTACAAAGAATAAAAAGTCCTCAATTGTGGTGGCTATTCTCTCTTTAGTGTTTCACTCAATTTGGATTGCTTCTTATTCCAATAGCTCTTAAGGTGGTTGGCCCCTTGCTTCTTGACTCAAATTCTTCAAGATATGGCACCAATCCTCCTTCCCAATTCCCTATATGGCAACTCACAAGCAAGGAAACAAAGAGACAAGCAATAACCAAAGACTAAAATAAAAAATGAAATGAAAGATAAACCAATAGAGTTTAAACAAGACAAATTTTCAAGGATTATTCAACAATTAAAGCAATGAAAAGCACACAAAAGCAAGCTAGGACTCAAAGAGAAACCTAGAATGGCTCTAGAGTAGAGTAGAAAAACTAAAAAAACAAAAAAGACTCAAGAAACCTCTAGTTTTGGCACTTGTTTTCACAATAATTTTCAATTGAAATTTCAGAATTAGGATTGGTATAAAATAGGCACCAATTATAGAACAAATTTTGAGCCAAAACAACAAGCACACTTCCCTTTCACTTTTTTTCCCGGACACTGATTTTTCTGCCAACTTGTGCGATTTTTCTTATTTTTTCCTTTAATCCAAATCGCTTGGTTCTTTTTTTATAATTTTGATCCATATGTTTAGAAAATTCAGTAAACATTTCAGCTCAACAAACGTAGTTAACAATTCCCAGTAATTTATACAAGTTCGTATGTTCAAGCTGCCAACACCAGCAATTTCAACCTAGAAATCAAGAGTAGTGTTTATGTTGCTTAAGGCTTGGATAGTTACAATTTGTGTTTGCTTATGCTCAATTATCTTGAATAACAAAATTCAAGAGAGCTTAAGACTTATTTTGATTCACAAATCCAGCCACAACTCAGCACCACAACTCAACTTCATCATAGGCATCATGTAGGAAAATTAGAAAACAAAAAAAAAAAAGAGTTCAACAACAAGACTACTTCTAGGAATTGATTTAGAACATGTTATGAACTAAATAACATGCATGAATTATACTCAAAATTCAAAAGATAGGCTAAGAATGACAAGAATACATGAACAAATGTATCTAGAATTCAATAAACAAAATAAAAATTCAACACAAACTTAGAACATAATGTGACAATTACTATGACTAAACATGACTCTAAGACAACATGGATTAAGTGATTTACACTTAGATTTTTGTGTTTTTTTTTCTAATCAATATTTTGGAAGAAAATTTAGATCTAAGGTTCAGCACAAGAATATTATGAATGAAAAATGATAGAACCTAAAATCAACACAAAAACATGATTCAAGAGTAGATCTACAAAATTTGAACCATAGAAATGCAAGAACAAGTGTAGATCTAAGATTTAATCAGTTTATTTTTTTTGAATCTACTCTAAAAAGCACCAAACCACAATACAATGGAGGATATACACGGAGAATAAGATGAAGAATAAGGAATTAAAGAGAATTCACCGAACAAAAAGATAGAGGAAGCAAAAGAACATCACCTAGATGAAGATGCTCTTGATACCACATGATGTAAGCTCCATTGGAGCTTGTAGGCCTAGGATCTTCTTCATCAATGGATTCCTTTGCTTCTTGGAAGATGAATGGCAGCGGAATGGAGAAGGCAGAGAGAGAGGAGACGCCACTTCAAGGAGAAGATGAGTCTAGAAGAAGTTCACCACCGTAGGAGGCCATGGATAAGAGCTTGGAATAAGAAGGAAATGAATGAAGGGAGGGGAAGAGAAGAGCACGAAATTTTGTGCTCTAAAAGAGCTCCGAAATCTGAAGTTTAATATTCAAATGATCAAAGTTTAAAAAATGCACACACATGGCCTCTATTTATAACCTAAGTGTCACACAAAATTGGAGGGAAATTTGAAATTCTATTCAAATTTCACTTGAATTTGAAATTGAATTTGTGGAGCCAAATTTTGGAGTCAAATTTTCACTAATTATGATTAGTGAATTTTAGCTATGGTTCAACCCACAAATCCAAGAACAAGTCCAAGATTCTCCACTAAGTGTGCTTAGGTGTCATGAGGCATGTAAATCATGAAGGACATGCAAAAAGTGTGACTATATGATATGGCAATGGGGTGTAGCAAGTAAATGCTCACCTCCCCCTCTAAAATTTAATTGGATTGGGCTTCTCCCAATTCAATTAAATTTATTTCCAACCACATACATCAAATATTCACTTAATGCATGTGAAATTACAAAATTACCCCTAATACAAAAAACTAGTCTAGGTGCCCTAAAATACAAGGGCTAAAAAATTCTACATTTCTAGGGTACCTTACCTATATTATGGAGCCCTAAATACAAGACCCAAAAATAATGAAACCTTAATCTAATATGTACAAAGATAAGCGGGCTCATACTTAGCCCATGGGCTCGAAATCTACCCTAAGGCTCATGAGAACCCTAGGGCCTTCTCTTGCATCTCTAGCCCAATCTTCTTGGAGTCTTCTATCCAATGCCTTTGCGGGGTAGGATTGCATCAACAGTCTTTAATCAAGTGTGCAAATTTGACTTCAAAATGTTTTATTTTCCTTTTTTACGTTTTTATGTCTTTTTATGCCTTTTGTATTTTTTTTATCTTTTTGTGGTCGACAAGGGTGTTTTCCCTCGCTCCTACGTATCCTTAATTGCGATGAAGAAATCAGACCTACGTAGTTTTTTGAGAACTAAACAGGTTAAGTTGTTTTGATCTTTTTCCGCAAGATCAATTTTAACCGCACAAAAGTCATTTAAGGCGTTGGACCATTTAAACGATCTTTTGATTCTTTTGAAAGGAGAGAAACGTTAAGGTGTTGGACCATTAACGATCTCTTTGTTTTTGAAAGGAGAGAAACGTTAAGGCGTTGGACCATTAATGATCTCTTGGGGTGGTCGACAAAAGCGGGGTTTTTGCTCCTACATATCCTCAATTGCGATGAGGAAATTAGACTTACGTAGTTCTTACAAAAGCGGTAAAGTTACATGTTGAAATTCATTTTATCATTGGTTGAAATTCATTTTATCATTTATTAGGCGAAATAACGGCTTAAATAAATGGTTAAAGCACGTTAAAAAGGGGTACGGAAAACAAACGAAATGAAAATAAAAGTATGCGAAACAAGTAGGGACCACTAAGGGTGCATAGAATGAATTGAAAAATCCGATCTCGGGAACTTACCAGTTGAAGGCCGAAAAACGGTGAAGAATCTCCACGAAATCGCCCACAAAAACGTCTCAGAAGCGTTACGGAAGCACCTCGACTTGGATTTTCTTCACCGAAACAATTTTTTTCATTAATTTTGAGAGAATCCTCAATACCAAAAGGGCCGAACCTTTTTGCTCTGCCTTCTCTCCCCTATTTATAGGAGAAAAGAAGGAGGTGCTTGTCGCCCAGCTCGCCCAGGCAAGCTCAGCTCGTCCAGGCGAGCAGGGTTGCTTCCACCAGAAGGCACCGCCTTCTGTTGGAACCCTCAAGAAGGCCCAAGTGGGCCTGGTTGCTATCTGCACCCCCCTTTTCACTAAATACACCCCCTTTTGTGTTTTTTTATTGATTCCTTTCTGAAATGTTACGAAACTTTACGGATTATGTAACGATGCTTGTTTTTCCTTCCGGAATGTCGTGAAACTTTACGGATTAGGCAAGAATGCTCTTTTTGACTTCCGGAATGTTGCGGAACTTTACGGATTGCGCAACAATGCTTTTTTTTTTACTTTCGAAATGTTGCGGAACTTTACGGATTGCGCAACAATGCTTTTTTTTTTTTACTTTCGAAATGTTGCGGAACTTTACGGATTGTGCAACAATACTTGTTTTTTACTTCCAGAATGTTGTAAAACTTTACGGATTACACAACGATGGGTGTTAAACATTTTGAGGCAGTCAAGAGAAGGTCGCATGCCAACAAATAATGGTTCCCGAACGAAATTAGGGTATGACATATGACATCTAAACTAAATGAACGCTAAAAATATAACATAAGTAGCAACATCATACATCTTATTCTGAAGTACTAACCAAGCTAAATAAATATAACTAACAAAAACTATGCCTTCAAGTCTCCTCAATTTTGGCAGCTTCTTCCTCGTACTCTAAAAACAAAACTTATAATGAGATGATAATCCCAGTGAATAAAACAAGTTTTAAAAGGAGTTCTCGAATAGTATTGTTCTCAATCGATGCGATAATCCAGAAATCAACCATGGTATCCGCACTAAAAAGAAGATATTATACACACACACATACATACTCCAATAAAAGTCAAATTGAAAACAATCATAATTTATTCCCATAACATTCTTAATAAATAAAAATATGTAAATAGACATCAACATTTCAATGCATTCAAATAAACATCACAGACACAATTCAGTGATTCCCAGAATCACTAGACTCAACTCTTTGGTTCCAGAAACCAATGCGGATCTCAGATTCTTCAAGGTGTCTATGAACTCATCCATGCAATGACATCTCACTATCTTCCCCATCATATAAAGGTATCCAAAATCTCTTCCCCATCCCAGATAGAGGTATCTCTCATCCTATTTTTAAAACAGAGTGCACATTATCATCCCTTCCAAGAAAGTGATGACCAATCACACATCTCTTTTACTTCCAAATACCTACCAAATAAATCCTCCCAATTTCATGCATTACATAAGTACATTATAACATATAATATATAAAATCTACACCACATACATGTCAATATTATATGTGTGTGTGTGTGTGTGTGTGGCATTCTATGTTTGAAATCAAAGAATCACTAATACCAAATCTATAATTCTTTTTCTGTTAATTATATGCTTAAATATGAAATCAGTAACACCAAATCACATTCAAATTAGCTATTTCACATGCAGGAGATAGGAGAGATCTATTCCAAAAATATTCAAACAAAATATATTACTACAACAAAGTATAAATCATCATTCACCAACATGGAAACATAATCATGTTAAATCAAATTTTTTATATTTTCTTGTTTTTTTAACAAACTGTACCATGGAGGGTTTAGAAGAAAAATTTGTTTTACTCACCTCTTGAAGTAAGTAATTGGTGTTCTTCGTTATCCTTCTTCTCTTCTACCAATTGTGTCAACAGAATTTCCCCCACTTTCTCCCTTCTTTTCAGTCCTTGAGCAACCCACTAATGCCAAGAGAGATTGTTTATGTGTATGATTCTAAGAAAATGAACTATCTATCCTTATATGAGTGTTGTACATAATTTGAAATTTTTTTTAATCAATCTTTCTTTATCTTTTATCTTTATTATCTTTACTTACTAATTAAAAAATATAACCAACCACAACTTTCTCTCTCTTTTTTCTTCTTCTAATAGTTTACGTATATAGGGCTATCAAATTGACTAAAGCCAAATCCCTTTTTTCCTATTATTATTATTATTATTATTATTATTATTATTATTATTATTATTATTATTATCATCTTTAAATCAATTATCTAATAAATTATTATAATAACATCTCTAATATTTTCTTTTACTAAAAAGATTATAACAACCTACCCTTTTCTTTTATTAAAAGATATATTTAGATAATCTTTCTAAAGAATTACTAGATAGTTTTGGGATGTTACAACATACAACATTGTTAGCAACTAATGAAACAAGTTAAACAAATGGTTGGCAATACACAACCTTTAAAATAAAAATGTGGTGCCTGATCGAGGCCGTACCCGAATCAAATAAATATTAAAATGTAGTAATTAGGAACTGATCCTAGGTCATTTCCCAACGAGCAATGATACACCAAATGTTCATAACAGATAGTAGGAAATAGGAACAAATTGGGGGGGGGGGGGGGGTTGTTTGCTTTTGTAAATTAAACAGCGAGTAAAATTGAATTAGAAATTATCAGAATTAAAATATGTTGTTTCCCCTTGATTCACAAGCAAGTCTCTTATCCTAGGTTGCGAGAATTTATCCTTTATCAGTTTAACCACTTAATCCAACCCTAAATTAAATTACTAAGCGAAATTTAACATAAAGCATTCATTATGTGATTAAGCATCACACACACCAATTACTCATAAACGATCATTAAGCATGAACGTAAATTAAGCGCAGAGACAATTAATCAAGCACTAAGCATGCATGAATTAATAGCAACAAATTCAGAGTAATTAGTGAAGAGGAAAAACTGAACAAAATTTAACAGTAATAATAGAACCTCAAAGAGAACTGTGCTTGATCCTCAAGAGAAAACAACGCTGCGGACTTAGCCTTCCATTAATCAAATAGAGAACGAAATTTTATTGATAAAACTAAAAGTGTGAACTGAAATTGTAAAAAACGAAAATAAAAGCGAAAGAGAAGAGAGACCAAAACTAAAAACGAAAAATAGAAGAGACAGAGCCTAAACTAGAACCTTGGTGCTGTTATATGGTTTTTTTTCCCAGCCCCAAAGCTTACAAATCTATTTTAAATCCATGCCCATAAATAAAATAAAATCAAATCTAGATAAGATAAGATAAGATCTAGATGAAGTAATATCTAGATGAGATCAAATCTAAATAATATCTAGATAAGACAAGATCTAATTTTGTAGAATAAAATAGTCTGCCCTCTTCAAGTCCAAGCCCAATTTTGGATTCAAGCCCAAGCCCAATTCTGGATTCAAGCCCAATGCTTCATTAATTCCTAAAATTAGATTAAAAACATCAAATTAGCTAAATGGGCCCAAATAATAAAACTGCCTAATTAATTTGATAATTAAGACTAATCAGTACTTAAAATGGTGCAAAAAGGGTTAAGAAATAGGAGAAAATAATGGCACATCAAAACCCCCCATACTTAGCCTTTTGCACTCCTGGGCAAAATGAAATAAAGAACAAAATCCAAGGATATCAAAGAGAGACAAACAAAAACATTTACATATTTCTAAATGAACATCAAGGAATGAAAGGAATGGGTAACATCTAACATGAAGAGGTCCAAAGAGTCAAGACATTCGTGAAAATCATCCAAGCAACCCAATCATGGCAAAATAGTTAATTAGCTCAAGAATGAAAAGTGATACAGCCTCACAAGATATACACTCTATCTCTCAAGTGTCTAGGCTACTGTTTACTCTAGAAGCACCCATCAAAACAAACACCACATAGACTTGACAAAATTCTAAAATTGACAACAACTTGACAAACACATGCACATGAGGATCAAAAGGTCTTTAAAGGTTGTAATGGGGCCAAGGACAAGGTAGGGAAGAAAAATATGGAATAAGTAGCTAAATCCCAAAGGAATAGAGGAGCAATGGGGAATAAGTGGAAATTAAGCACAAGTAGTAAACCCAAACCCTCTAATATCAACAAAATCAACCAAGGCTCCCAAATCAAGTCCTCATAACAAGACCTCATTTATTCAACTTCACTTTTTTTCTTCTTCTCTTTTTTTTTTTGAAGAACGAATTTGCAGCAATTGAAATATTTTTTTTTCATTTTTTTTAACAGTATGAATTTGAAGATTAAAGCAAGAACTAGGAAATATACAGATACATCAAGCATGGCCAAAATAAAACATTAAGCATGGCCAAAAATTATATCTTCCAATGAAATATACCCCCCACACTTATTCCCAACTTATTCCCAAAACAATTCCAAAGCTCCAAAATTCCTTAAGAGTATGTTTGGATAGAGAATTTTAACCGAGGAAAGTAATTTATCAGAGAATTTGAATTTCTATAATCTAGAATTCATTATTTGGATGTTTTTTTGTGAAGAATTTAAAATTTTAGAATTTTAAAACAAAATTTTAAACAACTAAAAATCTGGAATTTCAATTTTCTTTTAAAAGGTGAGAAATTGAAATTTTCTTCATACCGTCTTCTTCAAGAAACACCTTCTGAGATTGTGGAACATCGTTCGGGCCTGAGAACGTAGAGGAACACCTATAACTAACACACCAATCATATATTTTCTTTTTTTTCATTCATTTTTTTTCAACCTCATAATTTTAACTTTTTTTATCCAAACACAAAATTTTGAAAATAAAAGAATTTCAATTGAAGTATTTGAAATTCTTAGAATTTAAAATTTCTCATAATTTTAAATTCCTCCATCCAAACACGCTGTAAGGGTAAGGTGATATCATGATTTTTCACTTAAGGCTTGTAATGAGCTTCAAAACAAAGAAAGGGGAACATAGGCTCAAAGGGGCTATCAAAGGAATTAATTCAAGGCAAGTCCATTTGGCTAGAAGTTTATAAGAACAAAATTGCCTAAATCATTTCCAAATATGCATGTGAATTAGGAAGCATCAACAAGAATCAAGCCAAGGCTATTGTGCAAGCAATCAATGGGGCAAAACACACCAAAAGATTATGATGATGGATGACTCAAATTCTCACAAAGGTAAACTTATCACTTTCAAATTGAGCTTTCAAAACTATCATGACATGTAGAGGAAAAACAAGGATTTCAAATCACAAAATGTCAAGAGACTTCTATTTTCAGAACAATTACCCATTACTTGAACATATCCTATAATTCAAAGAAAAACATGCAAAGTTGTACATGCAAACAGAATTGACCTAAAATATTAAACTAGAAACCCAACAAAACTAACAAAATTAAAAAATTTAACAAAACTAGCAAAACCAAAACCAAAGAACACTCCCCCCCATACTTAAACAACACATTGTCCTCAATGTAGCACAATTAAAAGATTAAAGGCAATTAAACCATCAAATAGAATCGGACAAATGTGATATAAAAGTAAAGGAGGGGATAGGAAAAGAAAAACTCCCTAAGTCATGGTGGAAAAGAAGTAAGCTGAAGTATGGAGATCTTTTGAGCAAGGACAACCCCCAATGTGTAATTGGATGCATCGCACATTAGCTCAAATGGGGCTGTCCAATCAGGTGCCTGAATGATAGGGGTGGTAGTCAGTGCTCTTTTGAGGCAATGAAAGGCCTCTTTGCATTTATCATTAAAGTCAAACTCCACCTCCTTTTGCAACAAGTTGGATAGTGGAAGGGCTACCTTGCTAAAATCTCTTATAAAGCGCCTGTAGAATCCTACATGACCAAGAAAAGATCACACCTCTCGAATGCAAGAGGGGTAAGGCAATTGTGAAATAACAGAAATTTTTGCAGGATCTATTTCAATGCCCTTAATGGAAATAATGTGGCCTAAAACTATACCTTGCTCAACCATAAAATGACATTTTTCAAAATTTAGAACAAGGTTAGTTTCAGTGCATCTATTCAAAACCTTTTCTAGACTATCCAAACAAATATCAAAAGAGGATCCATATACAGTGAAATCATCCATAAACACCTCTATGCAATTTTCTAAAAAATCACTAAAAATACTAATCATGCACCACTGGAAGGTACTAGGGGCATTGACAGGCCGAAAGGCATCCTCCTATAGGAAAAAGTGCCGAAGGGGCAAGTGAATGTGGTCTTTTCCTGATCCTCAAGAGCAATAGTGATTTGCATATAACCATAAAAACCATCAAGGAAACAGTAGTGAGATTTACCTGCCATGCGTTCAAGCATCTGGTCAATGAATGGCAGTGGAAAATGGTCCTTTTTGGTAACTTGGTTCAGCCTCCTATAGTCGATGCAGACTCTCCAACTGTTCTGCACCCGAGTAGGAATCAACTCCTCCTTCTCATTTTTTATGACAGTGAGGCCAATTTTATTCGGGACTACCTGGATAGGACTCACCCATTGGCTGTCGGAGATAGGATAAATGATTCCAGCTTGCAAAAGCTTGATTACCTCCTTCTTCACTACTTCAAGAATTATCGGGTTGAGTCTTCTCTGTGGCTGTCTTACTGGTTTAGCCCCATCCTCTAAATTTATCCGATGCATACATGTGGATGGGCTAATACCAGGAATGTCTGCCAGGGTCTAGCCTATAGCCTTCTTATGCTTCTTGAGAACTGATAACAACTTCTCCTCTTGCTCATCAATAAGGGAGGCAGATATAATTATTGGAAAACTTTTGCTCTCATCTAAGTAAGCATATTTTAAATTTGATGGCAAAGGCTTCAATTCTGGTGTGGGCGGCTGGATAATGGTAAAAAGAGATGGTTTCTCAGCCTGTACCTCATAAAGAAAGTCAGAGGTATGTGTACTTCGTGAAACATGGTTAGTTCCATCTGACTCTATAAGATCAATCTCAAGAGGTAAAACATCACCAGACATGTAATCAATATCAAATTTAGATTCACTCTCAGCATCAAATTCAGATATATGATCAAGTACAAATTCAGGTTCAATGTATGAAGAGTGACAGGCATGCAGATTAGAATGAAGATTAGTCATGTATTCATCAACAATATGGTCAATTATTTAAACACGAAATACAGAAAGATCTTCAGATGGGTATTTCATAGCATCAAGAATATTAAAATGAACAGTTATATCACCAAACTCCATAGATAGTGTGTCTGCATATACATCTATCTTAGTTCTAGCAGTTTTCATAAAAGGTCTACCTAGAATGATGGGAACTGATCCTTTAGAAACTTTCTCCTCCATATTCAAAATATAAAAATCAATAGGGAAAATCAGTTCACCAACTCTAACTAAGACATCCTCTATGAAACCAGCAGGATAGGCAACACTTCTATTAGCTAAATGAATTACCACATCAGTTGACTGCAAGGGACCAAGAGATAGAGAATTAAAAATAGACAGAGGCATCACACTAACAGAAGCTCCTAAATCTAGCATGGCATTGTCAAACTTATTGTTCCCTATAATACAAGGTATGCTAAATGTACCTGGATCTTTACATTTTTCAAGGATTTGGGGAACAGATTTACCAATCAATGCTGAGACATTTTTGGCCATACTAATTCTTTCACTTCCTTTAAGCTTCCGCTTATGAGTGCACAGCTCCTTCAAGAATTTAGCATATCTTGGAATTTGCTTTATTGCATCCAGCAGAGGTATGTTTACCTCTACTTTCCTAAAGGTCTCCAAGATCTCCTTTTCCACTTCTTCCATTTTTTTATTTGGAATTGCTCTAGGTTGGAGTGGAAGAGGGATAGGATGCTGTTGTAAGTCAGAATTACTAGAAGAAGGTCCACCTGCATGAAAATTTTTGTTAGGAAGCTTTCTCTTTTGTGTAGCTATCTCATCCTCTTTTTCAAGTGTAGAATGAGGCTTAACAGGCTGAGGTGCAGGTGCTGCTACTGGTAGAGGCACTTGAATTTGGTTGCCATACCTCAAGGTGATGGCACTCACATTTTTCGGATTCTACACAATTTGTGAAGGCAATTTGTCAAAATTTTGGGACTGAGCTTGATTCATCAGAGTAGCCATCTGCCCCATCTGGTTTGTCAGACTCTGAATGGAGGCTCTTGTCTCTTGCTGAAATTGCATATTCTGGATGGTCATTTGCCTCACTAACTCTTCTAAGGAAGGTTGAGGAGGAGCCTCAGTTGCTTGTTGTCTTTGTTGTGACTGCTGCTGCTGTTGTTGCATTGGAGGAGGAACATATGGCTTGCTTAGACCAGCAACATTCTGAAAAGGAAGGACATGCTGTTGTTGTTGTGGAGGACTTGTCCATCTCAGATTTGGATGATTCCTCAAACATGGATTGTATCTATTGCTTGAAAGGTCATAATTATTATGCTGTTGTTTGTTTTGCTGCTGAGGGAGTCTATTATAAATATTTGCAACATAAGCTTCAGGTTGCTCATTGACTCCAGATTGCTGCAAAGAAGGACAAAGATCTGTATGGTGATCTGCAGAAGAACATAGACCACAGACTCTTGCAACAGGTGTAGATTTCTGATTCATGGCAAACTGAGTTACTAGGTTGACCAAGGCATCAAGTTTTCCTTCAAGCTTTTTATTTTCTGTAGATGAAGATGAATTTGTGGCCACCTCATAGACTC
Organism: Glycine max; assembly: GCF_000004515.6. Lineage (NCBI taxonomy): Eukaryota > Viridiplantae > Streptophyta > Magnoliopsida > Fabales > Fabaceae > Glycine > Glycine max. The sequence continues at coordinate 20,118,050 of NC_038241.2, read as the reverse complement.
CTCTAAGGACAATAACATCATTTCATGCACTGAATTGTAGGGAGTTGGAAGCCATCTTCTCAATCAAATTCCTAGCCTCAGCAGGGGTCATATCACCAAGAGCTCCACCACTGTCAGCATCAATCATACTCCTCTCCATGTTGCTAAGTCCCTCATAGAAATATTGAAGAAGAAGTTGCTCAGAAATCTGGTGGTGAGGGCAGCTTGCACACAATTTCTTGAATCTTTCCTAGTACTCATACAAGCTTTCTCCACCAAGTTTCCTGATGCCTGAAATGTCTTTTCTGATGGCAGTGGTCCTAGATGCAGGGAAGAATTTCTCCAAGAACACCCTCTTAAGGTCATCCCAGCTGAAAATAGACCTGAGAGCAAGGTAGTATAGCCAATCTTTTTCCACTCCCTCCAGAGAATGAGGAAAAGCCTTTAGAAAGATATGATCTTCTTGGACATCAGGGGGCTTCATGGTGAAACAAATAATATGGAACTCCTTAAGATGCTTATAAGGATCTTCACCTGCAAGACCATGAAACTTGGGCAGCAAATGTATTAGTCTAGTCTTGAGAACATATGGAACACCCTCATCAGGATATTGAATGCACAAGCTTTCATAAGTGAAATCAGGTGCAGCCATCACCCTAAGAGTCCTCTCACGAGGTGGAGGTTGAGTCATGTTCTCAGTATAAAAATTAGTAGTGGAATGCTCAAAATCAGAATATTCAGAATCACTAGCAACAAAATACTCAGAATGCTCAAAATGCACAGAATGATCAAGATGCACACTATGCCTAACTAATCTATGAAATGTCCTATCTATCTCAGGATCAAAGGGTTGTAAGTCAGATGGATTGCCTCTAGTCATATACTACATTCAGTATGCACAACTAGTTGCCTTCCTATGCAAGTAACAATGTAGGTTTGAACTACAGCTACCATTAAATGATATCCAAATGACTTGAAATTTTGTGAGCAACCTTATAAAATGATGAGAAGATAGCACAAAAAATTTCAAATGAAAATTCAAAGTCTAACTATATAAGCTAAAAATGATAAGTTAAGAAAAATAAGAGAATAATACTTGAAAAATAAAAACTTTTGATAGAAAAAACTTTTTTTGGAAAAATAGGCTAGCTGCCACGGCGTAGAAATTTTTTTTCTACCCCTAATACATATATAATAATTGCGATTCTGATAACCAGAGCAAAAGTTATGGTCGTTTGAAGTTTTGACAAAAATCAAATTTGTTACTTTTTTGGAACTTTCAAATCTGACCAAACTAAAGGCTCTAGCTATTTTCCCCACAAAATATAGATTAAAAGAAGTTACCACAAAAAAATTCAGCCAAAAATAACAACTCTAGCTACTAAAACAAAAAATCCCAAATAATTCAGCAAGGGTGGTCGCTAAAATCCGTCGCTACATGATTTTCACTACTACTCTGTTTTGCCGCAAGCAAAAGTGGTCGCTAAATCCGTCGCAAAACACTATTCACAGCAAAACACCCAAAACTAATTCAGGGGAAACGCTTAACAGAAAAACTAAAACAGAACACACACTAAACAAAATACCAAGACACTAAACAACACTAACACAACACTAACAATTAAACATAAAACCCGGAAGAATTAAACACTAACACGACACTAGCTATTATGAACCTTTGGACACTGCTCCCCGGCAACGGCGCCAAATTTGATCGAGGCTGTACCCGAATCAAATAAATATTAAAATGTAGTAACTAGGAAGTGATCCTAGGTCGTTTCCCAACGAGCAATGATACACCAAATGTTCATAACAGATAGTAGGAAATAGGAACAAATTGAGGGGGGGGGGGGTTGTTTGCTTTTGTAAATTAAACAACGAGTAAAATTGAATTAGAAATTATCAAAATTAAAATACGTTGCTTCCCCTTGATTCACAAGCAAGTCTCTTATCCTAGGTTGCGAGAATTTATCCTTTATCAGTTCAACCACTTAATCCAACCCTAAATTAAATTACTAAGCGAAATTTAACATAAAGCATTCATTATGTGATTAAGCATCACACACACCAATTACTTATAAACGATCATTAAGCATGAACATAAATTAAGCGCAGAGAGAATTAATCAAGCACTAACCATGCATGAATTAATAGCAACAAATTCAGAGTAATTAGTGAAGAGGAAAAACTGAACAGAATTTAACAGTAATAATAGAACCTCAAAGAGAACTGTGCTTGATCCTCAAGAGAAAACAACGCTGCGGACTTAGCCTTTCATTAATCAAATAGAGAACGAAATTTTATTGATAAAACTAAAAGTCTGAACTGGAATTGTAAAAAACGAAAATAAAAGAGAAAGAGAAGAGAGACCAAAACTAAAAACGAAAAATAAAAGAGAGAGAGGAGAGAGAGAGCCTAAACTAGAACCTTGGTGCTGTTATATAGTTTTTTTTTCCAGCCCCAAAGCTTACAAATCTGTTTTAAATCCAAGCCCATAAATAAAATAAAATAAAATCTAGATAAGATAAGATCTAGATGAAATAATATCTAGATGAGATCAAATCTAAATAATATCTAGATAAGATAAGATCTAATTTTGTAGAATAAAATAGTCTGCCCTCTTCAAGTCCAAGCCCAATTTTGGATTCAAGCCCAAGCCCAATTCTGGATTCAAGCCCAATGCTTCAGTAATTCCTGAAATTAGATTAAAAACATCAAATTAGCTGAATGAGCCCAAATAATAAAACTGCCTAATTAATTTGACAATTAAGACTAATCAGTACTTAAAATGGTGCAAAAAGGGTTAAGAAATAGGAGAAAATAATGGCACATCAGTGCCCATGTACAAAGATTTGTGTATTTTCATACTCAATGGATTCCACACAAGAACTTCTTTTGTCATAGTTGGACCTCTGAACACCATGGATATCCATTTGCTCTTGGTGAATTTTTTCTAGGGTAAGTTGGTAGTAATAAATCCAATGTATTATGAGAATTGATTTTTTTATATTGGGCTCAGAAATGCTCCCATCAAAGCGATGCATTAAATGAAAGTCATATTACAAGTAACCCTCCCAAGGGTTAACAATAAGATGGATAATGTCACAAAACCTGTACCTCCCTATTATTGTGTAAGACTAATATGATGTATATGTTACAGATAGGGAAGCAACATGAAGATCACGACTAAGAAGAGTTTTGACTTTTACATGCCCAACACCATATTAAGTGGCATTTGTATTGCTTGTTGTTTATTATCCTTAGTCAATCTATGTGTACATCATGCATCATCATATAGAAGTAGGAAAATTGTGTCCTTTATAAGGTATATCTTTTGTGCTATAAAACTCACTAGTTTAATCGATTATTGCATGTGTGTAATCGATTACATAATTCAAATTGAGACCATGACTTTTTTTTTGGGTCTTTGGTTTAATCAATTATAAGGATATAGTAATCGATTACATTGTTCTTGAAAGTGTTCCCATAAGTGATCAATAACACTATAATCGATTAAATCAAGGGTGTAATCGATTACATTATTCTTGAATGTTTTTCAGAATTGGGAAAGAACACTTTAATCGATTAAATGGGAAATGTAATCAATTACTTTCACAAAATAATTGATTACATTGTCAATTTAATCGATTACAGACGGTTATAACTGTTTTCTCTACATACACCCACCTTGTGTTCTCACTTTCAACAATCTTTTAACAAACTTTTACAACTCACAAACTTCAATTTTCATATCTTGGAGCTTTCTAAAGCAAATTTTCTTTGAAGGTTATGTGATTAGTGAGTTGTAAACACATTTAAGATCAAGAGAGGTTCATTCAATCAAGTCTTTTGTTCTTGAATTTTAACGTAAAGGTTGTATCTCTCCTTGATTCTGTTTCATATACTTTTTACACATTGTTGCTGCATGTGTTGGAGTTTTACTAGATGCTAGAATAGGTGTTTCTAGTTTGAAGCTAAGAATAGGTTTCTCTTAGGCTTATATTCATTAAGGACCCTAGGGTTGGGTTCCTAAGTTTCATTTTCTAGGTAGAATTTCAAATTGATTGTGATTGCTAGTAAAACTCACATTGCATAGAGAAAATCTAATTCGGATTGAATTAGATAATTGGATTAGCTTCTCTAGAAATAGAAAGTGACCTAGTATAAATTTTGTTCTCTATCTTCTCTTTAACTTTCATCTCTTTTTATTGCATTCTTTATCAATTTGCTAAGTTTCAAAGATATTTCAAATTGATCCACTTTAACAAAAGAGTACTATGTTTGAGTGATTGATTCAATATTGTTTTAAATTAAAGTTGTGATATGATCCTTTGGGCAACAAAAGTTTTAAAACTCTATTTTTTGGCAATTTGATTTTACACCAATTCACCCCCTCCCCCCTCTTAGTTTGGCTAGTCCCATTGTCTATTTTAGTATAAATAACATTAAAGTTTATAAAATACTTTTATTTATTTGGCTATACACTTGGACACTAAAATTTGGGTTTATCTAAAGAAGGTCAAATAGTCATTAATATTGTCCTTATAAGATATTCAACACAACAAACACAAGTCTTTTACGTTACAACGTGTTCCGTGAACAAGCCATGCAGAGGCATTTGATCCTTACAGTGTTATTAAGTCAGAATTTTTGAGTTAGGGTTAGCCTAAGTCGTATCCCTAGGTTATCATCATTGTCACATGTACTTAACTAATATTCATACCAAATGAAATGCACTAACATTAAAGACACTTTATTGTTGGTGTATGATATACATCCCAACGGAGTATATATGGAAATAAAATATAAAGAAGATGAAAAGTAGCTTAATCTAAATCAGATACTTAGTTGCACACAAAACCCACATTTATCCCACTCCGATGAAGTTACACTCCCATATATATTGCATGGTACCATGGATGACTTGTGTAGTAGTCGTCTTTTTCATCCATTAATTCTCTCATGATTGGTGTGTTAATGTCATCTTCATTATTAGGTGTGCCATCCTTTTTCTCACCTGTCTCAAATGCATTTGTTGGGGATCATCCTCGTGTCTATAGTGGTGGTTATTGTTGTTGGCAAAACCTCTTTTAAGAATGTGTACATCTAAGGACACGTCACGCTAGGGTTTTCAGCAACCATCACAAACATGTGACGCACATCTTTGTCATCACAGAGGTTGTAAGTCATATAATGGATACCACCATCAACCACAGAAATTAGACACGGTCATTGAAGGCCTAAAATAGTTTGTTCACTAGACGAATAGATCTTGTTTGCAACAAGCTCTTTCAGACCACGAAGAGTGATGTTGTTACGAACATGTAAGAATTTCGTATGGTCACTGATGAATGTCACCTTGTGTTACTGAACTATTTCACCATCAAAGTAGACCAACACGAAAATGGTTGATGAATACATGGCCAAGAAAACGCAAATATATGCTAACTTCTGTCACTCTCGCTCAATGATCCCTACGATAATTTACCTTCGCACCCTACAACTGTAATCCAATAATGACCTACATTGGTGTTTTTATAGTGCAAGACAATCCTGAATTAAATAGTGCATAAGTAAGTTGAAAAGTAGTTGCAGAAATAAATATTATTTGATGACACGGGCAAATGAACTTGTACTCAACATGTAATAAATAATTTATTTGTTTGCAATTCATACTAATGCATTAGTTAACGAACATTAATTTAAAATCTACATGTGTATCAATTGTAATAATTCGTTGGATGCTTGGTTGATATTCATGGCAACATCTATACCTTAAGTCCTCTCAACATAATCAATTTTAAAATAAAACAATATATTTAATTAAGGTAACTCAATTTTGCCTCTATGTTGGTAGAACAATGACAATATTTGTTGCTTTTATTATTGATTTAGTATATCAACGAACGAATCTTGTTGCCAGTACATGCACAATTACACCACCCTACATTGATGCAACGCCTATAAAAGCTACATATATAGTTGTATTGACATTACATTACTAAATTTCTAAGATCGTAAACAAATTCCCACCTTCACCGTTAAAGTACTACACAACAAAAGTTTCATCACACCAAACAACATACTCATTTAATCTAAACCACTGAAATATTTGATGCAACATCCACGGTAGATTTAAAGGATCACTACAAGAAAAATGATATATACTTACGGAGACTTTTACCTACAACCATAAATCACGGTAGGTAAAAGTCAACAAATACTTATACCTACAATTGTTTGTCATAGGTAAAATTCAAAGATTTGTACCTACTATTATTTGGTCACTATTACAAAAGCAGAATTCAACATTGGTTAAAAACAATATTCTACGTCGGTTAATGATCGTTGTCGTCTCAGACGATATCAAAACTTATGACGATTTCAACGACGGTTATCCAAAATCGTCGTAGATATTCTCCAATTCTAAGACGGGTTGCCGGACAGACCCGTCTTAGAACGTACGAAAGACTACGACGGTCATGGGAACAGCACCGTCGTAGACTTAATCGTACTGTACGACGATCCTGTGTAGCTGCCCGTCTTAGATCATGGTCGAATTCTACGACAGTCTGCTCCCAGAGACCGTCGTAGTCTTTGATATATTCTACGACGGTTGTGTCGAAAAGACCGTCGTAGAATGAGCTTAATACTACTACGGTCTTTCGTAATTAACCGTCGTAGTCAGTTTTTAATTTTACGACGGTCTTGTCCCATGACCGTCGTAAGAGACACTCAGTTCTACTACGGTGTCGTCGCGGTGATCGTCGTAGAAATGTGCAGCTTTTACAACAATCGTGTCAAAAGAACCGTCGTGGAATGTTTTTTTTTAAAACAACAATTTATGTAATACAAAGGACTATATTTTGTATCCAAGCCTTGTGGATGCATGTTCAAAGAATAGTACGTGCACTCCTTCAGTAATGAACATGATCCTAAAAATGGGGAGAAATAAACAGGCATCAACAAACCTGAAGAAGCTGGTGGAGGTGTTGGAAAAACTAGACATGGAGTGTTTTTTGCTTGTATCAAGCCAGGATTGTTTTTGTAACTGTAAAATAACCCTAACAACCTGTTTAATGTAAGTAGCAATATTCAAAGGTAATATCAGAACTTGAAGTACAAAAGAAAACAGAAGGTCACTCTACAGAAATTTAAAATCAAGCTGAGTAACCAACCAATGGGCACAAAAATCATCCCATGGTGAAGAAGCTGAGTAATAGATGTCAACCTGCAGAAATTTAAAATAAAAAACAAATTGTGATCACCAGAATATGCAAAACCAAGTGTGAGGGACAACTTCCTTGCCAAAAATAGACCAAAGGTCACAACTAGGTTGATGTGTCCCCCTATAGCAACAACAACAAACAAACACAGATCTGGCTTAGTTCAAAAACTTTAAACAAAAAAAATGTGTTTCAGATCGGACATCCAACAATGCCTTGAATGCCAACAAAGGCACACTTGGAGGGTGACTTGTTGACACCCATGACAGTTAAGATGGTAATGTAGAGGAACAAGAAAGTTGCCACAAACTCAGCAATTCCAGCTCTGTAGAAGGACCATGATTTGAGCTCACCAAGTTCAAACAAAGGAGCTGGGGGTGCCTCCTTGTAGTCCTTGTCACCACCACCCTGAGTTGTTGTACCAATTGGTTGCCTTTCTGAGAACTTGTTTGCCTTTCTGGGGGTACATTAGTCTTTCGAGGTGCTCCCATTTTCCCAAGGACCTCTTGAGGCAGTGTTTCAGGCTAGGTACCTGTATGAATAAGAACATCATAAATACATAATGAAAATTCCCAGATTGTTTTAGGTACCTTTATGAATAACAACATCATAGACATTAAGTAATCTGAAAATGTGAAAGACAGAGGCTTATAACTCAAAAGACTTGTCATTACAAACCTGCCATAGCTTTGCTTCTACTCCTTCAAAAGAAGTAGCTCCTTTTTTAATCTCGTCAGGTAGCTTCGCAACATGTCCGTACATAGTATAGTAATAAACAGTAAAGAAGCAAAGTAAATTTTAATGTTAATCACACCATAGCATTATGATAGACAATTAAGTACAACTTCAGAAGGGCGTTATCATAGGTGAGGAGGTACTAAATTAATAATGAGCCCAAACCAGAAAAAGGTTGAGACACTCTTGTGCTACAAAAATCACAGACAAAAGAACTCGTGATTGAAAGTTAAATATTTGCTCAATGATATCACCTGAGGTCAATCAAAATCATCATAACCGAAAACATAAGAGCTTTACTGATTCATGAAGGATTATTGTACCTACCACTGATGCATCAACAGACGATTATGGTGACAATATGCGTTGTATCTGTAAAAACCACAAGTACACTACAACAACATTTGTATACCTATTGGTTAGTTGTTCGTTTACTGAATTGAAATGCAGCTTAATTACAAACAACCACTTTCCTGCTTGAAAATTAATTTCAATATACAACTCAAATATTAACTGAAACAATGTACTGTTCAACGCACACGCCCACAATGAAGGGCTGGATAGGAAATTGTTTCCATCATGTAAATTGAAGTTTAATCATAAAATACATATGAAAAAGGAAGAATGGGCCTTCTAGTTAAAAAAGAAATTCTGCCTTCAACGAAAACAGTTCCTAAGTTATCTAATTTTTTCTAAGTTCGCATTTCTTCATTTGGAGAAAATATGCCACCCATTTATGTCGGAGTGTGGTCATGGTCTCTTCTGTTATCGCTGATCAATCAGAAAACCACTGCACATATGTAAATATGAATTTAGTAAATGATGTAGCACGAGGTCAAAACTAGTGACGTCTAATTACAATAACAACAAAATGAATAACAAGAAATATACGTGAATCCATTCATCCTTCAATCCAGCACTTACGATGCACCATATCCAATGCATAACATAGTATCCACACTCGTAGTTTCCTGTTTGAACATGACTCTACAGGACATACGCGCACACATAACGTTGTCAATTCAGTCAACGCAAACACAGATGACATCCATATGGCATTTGGAATTTAAAATAAGATGTACCTTTGCTTCAATCCACTGAGGCCCATGCTGAGGTGGCTTTCCCTCTGCAGTTTTGCTGACTGATTTCATTGCACTATTTTAAATATAGAAACAAAGCATTATGATCATTGGTGGTTTGATGTACGATTGCATTATGTCATTGACTATGGCAGACGCAACACTAACCTGTTTACTACACCCTTAATGGAAGCATCAGGCTTCTTTAGCAAAGAACAAAACCAAACCACTAGATTGTCACCTGGGCACAATACGAGCAGCTGCAGATGGGCCCTGAACAGATAAAGGAACTTCATTCAGTCAATATGTTCAACATAACCGTAGTTGACCAACATTAACTCAACTTATTGATTTAAATAAGGTGCTATGTAAATTTGTTTTCTTGCTCCCTTCAACCATCTTCCAATGTAATTTTCACACTCTTGACGTCTAGTGTTTGCATTGTGGATACACTGAAGTTCAAGGAACCCATACAATGCTCCATAACCTATGCTTGCACTCCAATCATGAATAAACCTATTTAAAACATTTTTTCATAAAAGTTGTTAATAGGTTATTTAAACTAAGTAAATTGTACAGTGTACACATGTTTCACCTAATAAAGATATAGACTTACATAAGCCATAACTGTAGAATGGAGATGTTCAAACACTTGTCACCTAAAATTATCTCACTCACATCAGCGTGTGTGATGAAGAAGCCATCTTTGACATTATTGATCCCAAATTTAGCGCCATCCCATGACACCCCAACAGGCCTTTGGTAAATCTCGAACAAGTTCTTCACCAACTCTCCCAATGGATCAACCACGACAGCTGCCTTTTCCTCCTCAACAGTCTTCAATGGTGAGCTGACATCCTTGTCTATTCCTATAGGGAGTACAAATCATAATAAACAGTTACGTAACTAACCATTTTACAAACTCAATAATGTTACTATCCATTAAAGATGTAATTACCTCAGGCAACATGGGTTTGACCAAATGTGTTGGCCATGGAACAAAACTCCCTAAAGCTTCTTTCAGAAACTTTATTTCTGATGTAGGGATTGGAACCTCAGCATCACTGACAATAACTTCGACCACACTCACCCGAACAACATCATCAGAATAGGGCATGTTGTGGATGGTGCCAAAAGTGTCGCACTGTTTGCCCACTGCCACTAATTTGTTGGAGTTCTCGGTAGTTACATGCAGCCGACGCTGCCACCATGCAACTGAGAGGGTTTTTTAGCTAACGCATTTGTCTCTAGTGCTGCATAGCTCCCATTCATGCTTACCCTTGCTGCTAATAGTTGTATATCATGTGGCTGGAGTGGGGCTGAATGTTGTGATGCAATTTGTGACAACTCCAACTTGATAGCTTGTTGTATTTGTCCTTTAAATGTGTCCATAGTGCATTGTTTTTCCTCTTCTACCCTCCTCATCCACGCCTCCTCTCTTTTTATGTTTTCTTGTTCAGCCTCTCTTCGCCATTCTTCCTTTAGGTTACCAATGATATCAGCCAACTGTTATGCAGTGATGGAGTTTGATGAAGTGGTAGACCGACGTGATGCTGGACCAAAGTACTGGCTAATTGTAACCCCTGTCCCATCCCCACATACAAGACCATAATGCTCCGGTCTTCCAATAGCCATGTTCAAAATATCGTCACGTCCTGAAGGCACAATGCTGCCCTGTATGCTTTGCTCTTCCAAAGAGTCCTGTTCAAATAACAGGAAACAAGATCAAGCCATAAAGGGAGTTGTCATTCAAAAGTTTGATTTGCTTGTCAGTAACAATTATTATGTTAGTTGCTCACAATTTTGTCAGCTATTTCTTTGGCGGCTTGAGATGTCATCTGACCATATTGTTTTGTGCACGCACTCTTCCACTTCTCGTGTCTAGAAATTGGGGACGATGGGAGGAACAATGAAGGGTCCTCAGTAAATGCTGCTTGTTCTTCTCGTATCTTCCTTTTTTCAGCCATTAATTTTTTTTCTAGCAGCTCATACCCTCCCCTAGACAACAAGTGTAGAGAGTCATTGTATTTTTGAATCTCCTGTGCCTTTTTCTGTATCCCCTTGAAATAAAAAAGAAGCATTTGTCAATGATTAAGCAAAACATGTGTTGCAAGGAAAAGCATGAACAATATGTAAGGAGGTGAAAACATTAATACTGAAAAAACCCTGCCAGGTAGGGGTTTGCCTCATTTTTGCAAACTCGGCCTAATCTTTTGCATCAATGCCATATTTAACCAAAGGATAATCTTTTGCTTGCCCATCACTGTTACCATACACATATTTTGTTGTCAAAGACGACTTAAATTGCCTCCAATGTGTTGCCACCATTGACATGACCTTCTTTTTGGCATTATCACCCTCGGGGATGTCGAATTTTGCTTACAAAACATGTGTGTGAAAATAAAATGCAAACACATGAATGTTTGTAACAAATATTAAATGACCAGCATGCCGAACTTACAAATATGCCATCCCATATCATGTTCTTCAGTGTTTCTGGTACATCATTCCAGGTAGAGTGAACAATTGGAATCTTGTCTCGTGCCACAACTCCAAGATAACTGTGAAACTTATCCTTGTGAGGTCCTGATCCTCTACCAGTGGCTGGATTGACACTAACTATTGCCCTTGGTTGATCCAATGTTCTTGCTGTCAACCTTCTTAGTCGAGTGGCTTGTCTAGTTTTCCTAGACGTCCCATCAGAAGGAATCTCGGCCTGTGTAGGTGATGGTGGGGGTGTCGTCATTCGAAGGACCGTGCTGAAACAAAATACATGAGGACAACAGTCAGTAACAGTGAGATAAATACACGGGGACAACAGTCAGCAAGTAAGCATTACTGCACACAAATTATTAATTTAGTAGCACAAATACCAATGCAGAATATTAGGGATCAATCTTTCCAAAGTCAGTAACATTAGTTATTTTTTATAAACATGACACTATTATTTTATTGGAAACAATCGTACACAAATTGAATCCTAGCTAATTCGAGTACATTTGCTCCTTATGTCTGCATCTATACATGCATTCTTACTTTTGCGACTATTAAATGTAAATTTCATCTGTATCCATAAATTTTATCTGCACCTATTGCTCTATTTCAGTACCTCTGGTTCATTAAAATCAAAACCAAACTTCTGACTTAAAATCCTTAGCCACCCATCAGTAATAGCAGAATGCCACTTGGAGTCTTGAGGAGCTTGTTTCACAAATTTAGGTTCAGCATCAACAAGAAGCAAGGATGGATGAATTGTTGGCTGAACTATGCCATCTTTGCCTCTAGTAATCATAGGATGAACATTGACTGATCTAGCAACATGTTGTGGTGAATTTTGTGATTCAGTTGCAGCTGCTTCAGGTTGATCATGAGAATCAACGGTGTAACAATTTTCAGTACCGATAGCAGTAGCGACTGCTGTAGCATTAACTGGAGACTGCGCAAGACTAGGATAAGACACTGAGTATTGAGCAGTAGGCTGTGGAACAACAGTACCAGAACAACACAGGATGGTGAGACATGACTTTGAGACTGAGAAGAATTAAAAGGTATATTTAAAGAAGGAGGATGAGATGATGACACAATCACAGATAAGGTGTAGACAACACAGGTTTGTGGATGATATCCAACTCAGACAAATATGAAGAAAAAGTGTGAAATTCACTTAAACCTCAGGTGATATTTGGCAAATTACATTTTTACATTAAAATTTAGTTTTTAAAATAAACGTTATTTGATAAAAAAAAAATTTAAAACTTTAATTTTAGACACAAACAATTTACTTAAGTGGTCTTCCACTAACAACATAGAATTTGGAGTACAAATTTTGGAGGGAGATTGTCAACCGCTTAAGATACATCATCAATCTGTGAATTTTCTCGAAATTATGCACCACATACAAATACTCCAAATGTTGGCTTACAAGGCGTCGTGAGATTCCTATATTCAAACTCCACAAGGTCCCCCTCTCAAATTAATAACCTCGTCTCTCTTTCTCCCTTAAGATAGTTAATTAGAAACAGTAGCCATATTTTGAAAACAGAAGGAGATTTAGGGAAAGCAAATTGTTGTCAACAAGGCTATGTTTGTTAATTTCTTACTTTTGTCCTTTTTGGAAAAAACTATTAAAATTGATTGTGAAATCTAAGTAAAGAAGGGGAAAAAAGTATTCCATTGGCAATTTGAAGGCTTGCATGTATTTGAATGCAACTAAATTTTTGTCATTTTTTTCATTCACTAAGACATAGTTTAAAGATCACAACAACAAGAAGATATAGTTTATGAGTTAAGCAATTCGATTTCTAGCCTGTTCCAATTTTAAATCAACCTATATCATCCGAATGTTTATTATGAATATCACTCACTTTAAACATTTAAACTAAAACACATAACATAAGGTTATATGCAATTAGAAGCTAGAAAGGGTAGTCTTGTAAAGTGCAAAAATTCAACGTGTTAGAGTTAGCTTAATTAAATTGGAATAATTGACTGGTGCTGTTAGATCTAGGATTGTTCAATATTGTAGCTAACGATAAATACCAAAGCAAATTCAAGACTCATGGACTTTGAGCTGGCAATAGGGACAACACAAACCTGTTCTCTAATTTCCCCCGTAATTATCGTCCTCCTTGTTTGTAACTTCAATATTGTAGCTAACGATAAATACCAAAGCATAATAAGGACAAATTAAATATGCAAATTATAAGAACAACACACACCTCACAAACATTGCATCAAGTTAAGCTCAGTTGAGAAGGGATAAAAAGAGACTCTACCAAACAGTTAGAACATCACAATACAAAAGAAATGGTAATGATGAAAGAGAATATTATTGAAGTGAGGCTTGGAAGGAGCCAAATGTCTATGGTAGAAGGTGAGTTCCAAGGAACATGGGGTGTCAAGAGACGACAAAGAGAGGTTGCTGCAGCAGCAAGCAGCGGTGATGATAACCACCACCAGCAGTTACCACAGCAAGAAGTTGGTGAAAATTCTTCAATCAGCACAACAAAGAGAAGCTCAAGACTTCGCGGTGTTAACAGGTCATATAAGAAGGAATTTCCAATTGTTCTATAGTTTCAAAGACCACTAACTACTTTTGTCTTTTGTTGAATTTGCTAATCCAAATTAGACTGTAAACAGACATAGATGGACGGGTCGGTATGAAGCTCACTAGTGGGACAAACTCTCTTGGAACATAACACAGAAGAAGAAAGGGAAGCAAGGTATATAGTTCCTCCTCTTTGGCTTTAGCATCAACTTCTCAATATATTGCCTAGCTTTTCTCGTTCACTTGCTTCTCCTTGCTAACATGCTAGCATGTTTTCATGTTCATCCTTTCCTTTTGGAACTTGAACTGGAATTGGCATTGATTAATAGTTTACCTTGGTGAGTAGCTTCATTATGAGAACCAAGATTTTGGTTAATCATGTATAACATGATGATAAGATGTTATTTTTTAAATATTGCTGGGGCTTATGATGAAGAAGAATCTGCTACACTTAAGTATTGGGGAAATTCAACTTTCACCAATTTTCCAGTAAGATGATAGTAATTACCTATGATTAATATGAAATGACAGACTATATTTTTGTTATTAGCATCTTACAGCTGCAGATGGATAGATAGAGATACCTTCCCTCATAATGATGGCTTTCCCATGTTAGGTACCTTTCTTTCTTCTAGAGACCCTGCACACTACAAAAGACCCTTCTCACTCAGTTCACGTTTCTCACTTTTTTTGTGCCTGCAGCAGCATTTACCTAATAAATGCTGAACCTTCAAGAGGGTTCTCCTTCTGGACCAAGTAGGAATTTCTAGCTTTTTTTGCCACAAAATGGTTGGTCTCATTTTCATGGGGGTGTTTCAGATCTGAGTCTTTAGTCTTTGTCACAATAATGGGTACTGAAAAAGATCTATAAAGTTAGTGTCTTTAGTCTTTTGTATGTATGTGTATATAAGGCTATATGTGTGCTTGTAGTGAGTGGTTTTTGTGTGGAAGTGTGAATCTGTGTGGAAATGGCTCCAAGCTTTGATTTTTCCAATAGGTGGATGAAGGAGACTCAGAAGAGTACCCCAGTTGTGGTGACAATGGAGAACCCCACTTTCTCGGTTGTGGAGATTAATGGTGTTGATGCTGCATTCAGGCCAGTGGAGAAAACCCGCAGCAAGAATGCTAAGCAAGTCACATGGTTCTTGTTTCTCAAGGCTTACCATGCTATTGGTTGTGTAACTTGGTTTGCCACAGTTTTGTGGTCTTTGATGGGAGCTAAAAGGAAGAGGTTGATTGATAGGGAGGGTGTGACCTTGGAGAGTGAGAAAATGGAAAAGGGGAAGGTGCTGTTTACGGTCATCAAGGTGTTCCTTGTGAGTTCTTTGGTGGTTCTGGTGTTTGAGGTGGTGGCTTATTTGCAAGGTTGGCATTTTGGGAATCCCAGTTTGCACATTCCTCGTGCCGCAGATTTGGAAGGCTTGATGCACTTGGTTTATGTTGCTTGGCTGAGGTTCCGTGGCGAGTACATTGCTCCACCAATGCAGGCACTTTCAAAGTTTTGTATTGTTCTGTTTCTTATACAGTCAGTGGACCGTATGGTGCTTTGCTTTGGGTGCTTTTGGATAAAGTACAAGCGGATTAAGCCTAAGATTGATGGGGATGCCCTCAAGGTTGATGATATTGAAGGATCTGCGTGTAGCCATCCAATGGTTCTGGTTCAGATTCCCATGTGTAATGAGAGGGAGGTATGACCTCACACTTTTGTTTCTTCTTCACCCTTAAATGGTAAATTAAGTTGTGGCTATTATTTAATGTAGCAGCAAATTTCATGAGATCTCTTTTAATGGAAATTATTAAAAGAGATCTCATGATGCATAATATACCTAAGAATTTAATTTAGTTTTTAACTAAGGTTACTGACATCATCATGTAATCCATGTAAGAGACCTTGCTTAGTGAGATAAGACTATTGTTGTTGTATTTATTTACTCTAATAGATTTGGTAAATGTCTTAAGAAGTTATATAACTTGTTTGCACATGTCATCTCTAATTAGAAGCAAAAATACTTTTTAAGCCTGCACAACTTAGAATAATGAACTCCTTTTTTTCAGTTTCTGTAATACACAACATTACTTAATAATTGACAAGATAATTTTTAGTCGTAATATTGGTGGGTGGTTTGTAGTATTGAGGCATATGTAAGTATTTGTCACTCTAATAAGCAAAAAGTTAGAAGACATGATTTTCACTTGATAGTATTTAAACCTATGATTTTCACTTTTACCTATGATTTAGCTGCACTTAAGTTGTAATTTAAAAATGGAATCAAACTATTATTAGTATCACAATGGAAGCATAAATGATACACAATTTAATTTAAAAACAAATGCATGCTCATCAGTCATGACACCCATAATACTATTCCTAAGGAAGTCATAAAAAAATACTATTCCTAAGGAGATGCAAACACAAATAAGGTATGTTAAGAATGCATACTTACAATGAGAGTTGTTTCTTGGTGATGGTCCCTCACTTCCTGTACTGCTTATGTGCCAAAAAAACCCATAAATTAGGAACATGGAATGTTTGACTTAAATATCACAGAACAACACACAAATAAAAAGGAAATTTAAAGAAAAAATAATTGAAAATTCACATTACAACTATGAATAGAAAAATAAGGAAAGCAACACGTTCAGATAAAATTTTCATAGCCATTATTGGTTCCCATTTACACTATCATACTCTCAGCTTCACAAATTAGGATATGTAAGCCAAAAACTTCATTGCTGATAAACATTACTGTTTAACTGCGCACATTATACCATGTTAATCATGCTATCATATATGTTGTTTACAAACTAATATCCTCACATAACGGGTAGGAATAGGACGGAAACCATTGAGGCACCGACTGAATCAACAACTTTAAAATTAGGCAGTTATGAAGGTTGAGTATTAATGAAGGTGATAATTAAATTGAACCCATAACACTCCTCAACGGTAGGTGGAGTGGGTTACTAGATAAATGATAGGCAGTTAGGTGTCGTTATTCTCCCATAGCCCTTCGTGATGGTCATGTCTAGTTGCATGTTCAACATCATCTTCGTTGGTGGCCTCCATCACGGGTATTTGTTCATTGACAGGTGGCATATCAGTCACATCGAATGTTGCATAATGACTATACTCGGTCATATC
Organism: Glycine max; assembly: GCF_000004515.6. Classification (NCBI taxonomy): domain Eukaryota; kingdom Viridiplantae; phylum Streptophyta; class Magnoliopsida; order Fabales; family Fabaceae; genus Glycine; species Glycine max. The sequence goes on along the minus strand of NC_038241.2, from coordinate 20,100,842 downwards.
AAATTTTTTGCCTTGTATAACCACGAACCAAGTAGGGTCAGATGGATCTTGGACATAAAAAACTTGTCTGGCCTGCACTGCCATTATAAATGGGTCATCATTGTAACCACCCTTTTTGAGGTTAACTAAAGTAAAGCCCATTTTGTCTTTGCGGACCCCTGTATTCGCATGAACCCATCAACAAGTGAACACAGGAACTCTAAATTGACCGTAATCAAGCTCCCATATATCTTCAATGACTCCAAAGTACGGCATTGACGCGTTAATCGAATTGTTATAAAAAACACTACTAAAGTGAGTTGACTCACCGTCAACACTAACCATATTGTTCTGCATGGTACTTCTTGCATCCTGTGACTTTTTGTAGAAAGCATAGTCGTTGATATCATATCCCTGCCAGGTGGGCACATTCAGATTTGGCCCAATGGCTAACAGTCGGAGTGTATCAGAAGCTGTGTCATCGGCAAAAATACACTGCCTGAATTGTTAACAAAAGTTCTATTATGTTCCTGCAACAACCTCATCTTGTTCATTTTTGGGTTTTTAGCTGACAATTGGTTTTTGTGAGAATGTATGTACGGCATCACCTCTGCTATGTTGTTTAAGACATATAGATGAGCTTGGGACAGCCTTTGCTAATTGATGGTGACAACATCAAATCCTTGACTTCCCCTACCTTGACTCGTGGGTTGATGCCGATTTTGAGGAACCCCGACTGGTTGTGCGTTACTTATATAATCTGATGAAAACTCTATTGCTTCTTCAACAACATATCTTTCAACTATGCTTGCTTCTGGATGATATTGATTCTTTGTGTATCCTTTCAGCACCTTCATGAACCTTTCAACCGGATACATCCATCGTAAATAAACCGGGCCACACAATTGAATCTTGCGAACAAGATGAACAATTAAATGAATCATTATGTCGAAGAATGAGGGGGAGAAATACATCTCTAATTGACAAACAATAATGGCGGCTTCATTCTCCAAAATATCCAACTGCGATGGGTCAATAGCCTTGTTGCAGATAGCATTAAAGAAAAAACACAACCGAGTGATGGCATTACAAACTTTTTCAGGCAAGATTCCACGAATGGCCACTGGTAAAAGTTGTTGCATTAGTACGTGGCAATCATGGGATTTCAGCCCAATCAATTTCAATTTCTTAATTGACACAAGCCTCTTCATATTTGAAAAGTATCCTTGAGGAACTTTCACATTTACTAGACAATGACAAAAACTTTTTTTCTCAGTTGTGGACATTGTCTAACATGCTGGGGGCAAATATGTTCTAGCACCTCGCAAAACTGGATGTAGTTGCTCCCGTATACCCAACTCAACCAAATCCTGACGAGATTTTACACCATCCTTTGTCTTCCCCTTAATGTTAAGAAGGGTGCCAATCAAACTATCACACACATTTTTCTCCACATGCATAACGTTCATACAATCCCGAACATCCAGATTGCACCAATATGAAAGATCAAAGAATATTGACCTTTTTTTTCCAAATGTTTTTCGCAGACAAGTCCTTTTTTTATGTCTTACCAAAGGTAGTTTCTATGTCTCTGACCCTTTGGTAAACATCATGTCCACGTAATGGTTCAGCAACTATTTCAAGCTTATTATCTCCATTAAATGCCTTCTTCAAACGCCGATATGGGTGATTTCGACTTAAAAATATTATGTGCCTTGTATAGACTGTCTTCTTCCCATGGGTTAGTTGGATGTAACAAGTATTTTTTTCACAAATAGGACATGTGTGGTGTCCTTTGACACTGTATCCGCTCAAATTACCATAAGTGGGAAAATCGTTAATAGTACAGAAGAGCATAGCACGCAAGTTGAATGACTGTTTTTCATTTGCATCATACACTTCAACCCCGTCTACCCACAGTTTGGTCAGGTCTTCTATCAAAGGATCCAGGTACACGTCAATATCATTTCCAGGTTGTTTTGGACTGGCTATCATCATAGACAGCAACATGTATTTGCGCTTCATGCACAACCATGGAGGAAGGTTGTAAATCATTAATAATACCAGCCACGAACTATGATTGGTGGTCAGGTTACCAAAGGGATTCATTCCATCTGAGGCAAGCGCAAGCCTTAGGTTTCTAGGCTCCTGTGCAAAAGTTGGATACAAGCAGTCAAATGTCTTCCATTGTGTACAATCAGCGGGGTGTCTGATCATACCATCCATTCTTCTTTCATCTACATGCCACCTTAAGTATTTAGAATCCTGTACACTGGCAAACAACCGCTTCAACCTAGGTATTATTGGCAAATACCAACAAACCTTTGATGGACGACTACTAGGGGTGGCTGAACCTTCAGTACCTTCCCCATCGTTGCCCTTGTAGCGTGAAAGTCCACAAGTAGGGCAGAATTGCATATCCGCAAACTCATTTCTATACAGAAGGCAATCATTCGGACATGAATGGATTCTTCGGTACTCCAAGCCAACGGGACATAATATCTTTTTGGCCTCGTAGTGACTCTTCGGTAATGTGGTATCTTCAGGAAACATATTTTTCAACAACAAAACCAACTCAGTGAAGCTTTTGTCACTCCAACCAAATCTGGCCTTTAGGTTAACCAAAGCTAGCACAGCTGATAACCTACTGAAGCTTTTGCATCCAACATACAACAGCGTCTGCGCATTTGTTTGAAGATCATCATAAATATCTGCATGAAATTCCCGAAAGTCCTCTTGCCCAAGATCACGTATCATGTCTTCCATTCGATCTTCGCTTTCTAGCTCAACCGGATGAGGTGGACATGTTGCTGTATGACCAACCAACTCACCATGCCATATCCACTTTGTGTAAGTGGGGCTAAAGCCATCACATATCAGATGTGATCTAATGTCATTCAACGAGTGACGCCTGCCGTTGACACATTTAACGCAAGGGCGGAAAAACTTTGCATCTGTGGTTGGTGAATTTATTTGGGAAAATGACAAAAACTCTTCAACCCCGTGTTCATACGCTTTTCTTATGCGAGGTTATGTAATCCAAGTTTGATCCTTGCTCGCTGTTGTGTAATACTAGGTACGATGATGGGAGGGAGAACAGCAACAACTTATTATTAGATAAGAAGCTGCAATTCCTTGTTTGAAAAAAATTTTCCTGAGGCAAATGAACAGACAAACAATATTTTTAACAAATGGAGAAAAGGTTTAAGAATTACAATGTGCAAATCATAATAGGTCGCTAAGGTACCTAAAAGGTTGCATGGATTTGTTTTACCACTTGCTTGTTTTCTTGTTTTTAGAGGGAAGTTTATTCTTTTCTAGTTCAAAAGTTTGGTTAACTAGGCTATAGGTTTTTACTTGGTCTTCGAACTTTAAAGTTTGCATGAATGTAAGTAGTCATTTATAATTTAACTCAGATTCTTGGGGTGCTTCATCCAATGGTTATTCTGATAAATATCACTAATCTCTAATTCAATTATTTGGAAGTTCGTAAAGGGCATGTTGTAGTTAAAAGGGGTTGAGAGGAATGAAGACTACCTGCTTATGAGATGAAACCCACAATAAGTTATACCTTTTAGTCCCTATGTTGCACTTCATATGATGTTTTAGTAATAAAATAAAAAAATTTGATTGGAAAGGAAATTCTAATTTCGAAGTATGAAAATTGGCATCAGAACCCGTGTGTTAAAGGTCCCAACACCGACAACACACTACAAACAAGATTAGTGGGTTGAGAGACACTTGTGATCTTTGACTAAAAAAAACTATACACTATTATCTCAACCTTTTTGGCCTTGCATGCATTCCTTTTTTTAAATTCTGAACATTTCTTAAAATTTTCATTTCTGTGTAACTCTAACTGGGCAAAAAATAAATAACTAGATGATACTCTCGACTGATTATTTTCTAGTCTTTTACCAAAAGTTTGATTTAGATCATTAGATGTATTGGTAAGTGGGAAGTATTATAATGTGTTTTCATTTTCTGGTCTTTTACCAAAAGTTTGATTTAAAGTAATAAAGTGCATAAAGTCAGATTTCAGCATACACATAATGGGATAAATAGATTGCTCTTTTAATGACTAACACATTTTCAGCAAGGTACCCAAATTTATGATTTAGATTTAAACTAAAATAAAGAGAATGAAAACCTCAGGTGCTTTTAGAAAAAAATTATCTACCTCATGGGTTTATATTACTGTTTTTATGAAGAAGAAAACATACTCTTTATAGTAAGTTCCTGTAAGAGATTTTGAAAAATAAATATTAAAAAAAAGGCATACTTAATATGCATAAATTACAAATTAATATTGTGAATTGCAATGTATTGAAAGCTTTTACAACCCATGGGTCTCTTTCATAAAAAAGTATCAATCAACCTTGTGGATAATTTCTCTCATTTCGTCACACCTTTTTAGATCCTCTTTCTTTTTTAGTTATGAAACCAAAAACATTAAAAGATACATATTCCTAAACTCTATCTCCTTTTTCCCCCTTAAACTAAGTGCAAAGTTAATTAAACATTTTTGGTGCAGAAACAACACTATCCTAAACTTGTTTAGCCTAGGGCTGAAGTCTTTATACTAACCTTCATCGTCACAAGCCACGCTTATTAAAATCAGGAACAATGCCTTTTTAGCTGGTAAACTTTGGATTTTATCATAGTTGACTTCATAAAAATTCAAGATATTTAGGTAAGCTTTAGTTTTAGATGCTACTCCCCAACTTCAACAAGACAGCATCTTCTATTCATCACTGGCTTTATGCAATTAAATGTCCTAGCCTACTCCTATAAATCTTACAACATCCACATTTATGTTCACACTTCACAGCCTCTAGAAGGCCAAAAAACCAAAAGCTTCCCCATTTCCAGTTTCTTTACAACCCCAAATCACGCACCTATCCCACCACCTTTTCCTCCCTCTCATGTTCAAGTTTCAACCTTCAACTATCAAACTGCTAAAGGCAAAGTCATTAACCTGAAAATTTGTAAGTATATATTCACATACTATACCAATTTAGACAATCAATTTTGCCAAGGGTATGTTTGGATAATGATAAGTGGAAAGGAATAGGATAAGATAGAACAAAATAAAGTACAATGGTATGGAACAAAGTTAAAATCTTCTATTGTTTGAATTTTTTTATGATGCCATAGAAAAAAAGAAAGAAAACAAAAGTGATTCCATATGTACCTCCAAAATTGGACCAAGGAAGAAAAAGAATGAAATGCATCACATATAGTTTGATTTCAAACAATCCAAACAATGAGATCAAATATCATTCCATTCCTTTCCAATTTCATTAATCTAAACATAACCTCATGGTCATACAGAACTTGTGGCTTTTCTCAGCAAAAATAACAATCTATCCATTCTTTTCTCAAATAATATTCAGAAAGGGAGCAAAAAGCAAAAGACTTATTTTCCATTTAAAAAAAACAATTTAAATCAATTTACCGAGAAATAAAACCAGTCCCTTTGGGGGACTCAGTTCAGCTTCTCTTTGTTTTACCCAAAGAAAAAAAGAGAATTAAAACTAGACCTTCAGTTTATACAACAGATGATATGATACAATTGAAATCTAGTGGAAAAATATACCTTATAATATGTCTTCAAATTTATAATAAAGTATATGTAATTAAACTGCTGAACAAGAAGTATTGTAATGTGTTTTCATTTTCTTCGTTTTCTATGCCTCGAGCATGAAATGTTTTGGTGAAATTCATATGGCTCTTGCTGAACATGTGAGTTGAGCGAGTTTCGTTTTTCATTTTGTGGATTTCATTCCCAAAGTAGTGGGATCCATAAGAATTTCAACCAATGAAGGAAAACGTGTTTTGAAAAAGTGTTAGTGAATGGATTCATATTGTAAGATTTGAAATTGGAATATCTGATCCTTATTAAGATTCTAGGAGGTATGACTCAATGTTTTTAACTCTATAGAAAACCGATGTTAAGTAATATATTAACATTGGTTTTTGTAGAAAACCTATGTCAACGTCCATCATCTATACACTTATTTTTTTGTAGTTAGTTATATATAACATCGGTTATTTATAAATAACCGATGTTAACGTTTGTATGTTAACATTGGTTATGTATAAATAATCGATGTTATTTGAAATAACCAACATCAGTTTATTGAAAAACCGATGTTAAGGTGCATGTTGACATCGGTTTTTGTAAATAACCGATGTTGTTTACTATATTAACATTGGTGTTTATTAATAACCGATGTTGTTTTCAAGTTTTTTTTATATAAACTTTCCCGTTTTTACAATAAACCCAAAATTGTACCTGTAAAATGCAATTTTAGACCCAATTCACAGCAAATAAACATTTTATTCTGCTTTCAAGCCGTTTTAATCACAATAAACATTGAATAATTGATTTATTATTAACAACTATCAACAAATGAATTCAATGTTCAAATTACATAGGAAATGACAAAAATGTTAAACCAAAGTAAACAAAGCTAAACTTAATGTCCCTAAATCAGAGATAATATTGTGCCCACTGGATCTGCAACGCCTTTAATCTCTCTGGTTCCAATGGTCTAGGATCGTTAAAATACTGCATGATGAAATAAATGATAATAAGTTAATGATGTAATACAAATTATAAAAAATTGAATTTGTTTGAAATAAACGTACCGCTTCCCAGTTATTCCTGAAACTCCCTAAAATGATGGTGGACATCCAGTGCATGACATAATAGCCGCACTCAGTACTTCCTTTTTCTCTATCACACTAAATACATAATGAAATTTGGATATTAATTAAACAATTAGTGTACAGACACATAAGAAGTATATATAAGTGGAAGTTTTATGTAAATGACGTACCTTGATGACAATCCACCTAGCAGGAGCCTTTGATTTAGGTTGTGGAGAATCATCAAGACCTTTTAAAGCACTATTCCAGACGAGTAACAATTAAAAAGTGGTGTTATTGAGGTATTTGAATGCAAATGCATTGAAAAGAACACTGACCTGTTAATTATCCCCTTAAGGTAATTGTCTGGCCTGTTATGCAATGAACAAAACTAGACAACTAGGTGTTCCTTGGGCACGATGACCACCATCTGCGAGTGTCCGCTGTAGTGGGGATGAATATGAGTTAGTATATTAGTAAACATTAATTAAATTCAGTTATTTTGTGTGACTTACCCATTCATGTAGGCTCCAAGGTAGACATCGCGTTTTGAACTCTGCATCTAACTCTTTATGTAACTTTCAGTCTTAAACTGCGATTGCCCAAACCTCTGAATGGACTGTGGCTCGAGGAATCCATAGATATCAAAATTCCCCGCTCGCATACTTGTTTCAGTCAGATGCCTGTTTATGTTAAGTCAAAGTTAAATATTTATGAATTGAAAGCAATAACTTAGGTAATTAAAAGTAATCTAAAATGACTTACAGAATCCACAACTGTAACACTGATATGCTGAGACATAGACCACCGTGTGTGATTTCGGAGAAGTCTTCGTGCTTTATGTAGAGCGGGAAGTCTGGATTAAAGACCCCGAACACGGTGGCATCCCATGTAACCTGGTAAGGCCTCAAGAAAAGCTCTGGGATGGTCAATGTCATCAAATAAAGTGGATCATCGACCTCTAGATCTAGCTTTTGAGGTGGTTTTGCCGGAGACACAACAGGTTGTTCATGAAACAAAGTTAAATGGCCTAATTTGAGGCACGCTGAATGAATTAATTCAAAAAGAAGAAACATATAGTAAGAGTAAAGTACTTGATGTGATAAAGACTTGACCAAATGTGTCAGCCAAGCAAGGAAGGTGTGAATTGCCTGCCTCACTAAGGAAACCTCATCAGTGGGTACAAGAACGGGAGCATCTGGATCTTTAACTTCCTCTACACCCACCTTTACTTGGCCAGGCAACAAAGGAGTGTTATGAACAACAGTGGAACCCTCATAAACTCTCCCCAGGGCAACCAGGCGGGCAGGATTTGCTTTGATGTGTTGGATCAAGTGGCCTTGGAATAATTAAGAGGGGGGATTGAATTAATTATTAATGTACCTTGACTAATTAAAACTTATCCTTCTTAATGTTACTAGATTCAATTAGGCTTTTTGATCAAGGCCGTACCCGAATCAAATAAACATGAAAATGCAGTAACTAGGAAGTGATCCTAGGTCGTTTCCCAACGAGCAATGATAAACCAAATGTTCATAATACACTTGCAGTAATAGTAATGATTGGGGGGGTGTTTGTTTGTTTTGTGATTTAAGGGACAGAACAAGTAACTTGGAATACGAAACTACTAATATTAAAAATGGGTTGTTTCCTCTGATTCAGAAGCCATTCTCTTATCTTGGGTTATGGAGAATTTGTCCCTAACAGTTAACCACTTAATCCAACCCTATTTCAATTTACTAAGCGAAAATCAACATAGGGTTGTCAATACGTGATTAGGCAACACATACACCAGTTAGCCCTTCGTCCATTAAGCATGAACACAAGTTAGGCTCAGAGGCAATTAATCAAACACAAAGCGTGCACTGATTAATGTTCACGAATTTGGGTTAACTGGTGAAGGGGAAACTGCCAGGAAGTCACATTATAAACGAAACCTCAAAGAGAGTTGGGCTTCGTCCTCGAAAGGAAACAACACCAGAAAATCTAGCCTTCCGTAGATTCAAACAGAAAACGCAAATGAAACTAAAAGCATAAACATAAATGAAGCAGAAACGTAAATGAAAGTAGAAGAAGAAACAAGAACGAAATTGTTATTAGAAGCAGAAAATGGAAAATTGCATTAAGAACGAAACAGTAGCATTCAAGCAGAAAAACGTAAAACCCTCAACAAAGCTCTGAATAATGAATAACATAATAGAATAGCCTTGCACGAATCCGAAGGCTGCTATTTAAAAAGAGTCACTCAAAGTCACTGGGCCCTATTACAATACTCTGGCCCAAAACGAAATAAACACTGAACCACATAAAATAAAATTGTGAAATTTCCTAATTAGAAATTAACTAAGGTAAGCACTGCTTTATTTGCCCTCTTCAAGTCCACAACCAAAATCCGGATTAAGCCCAATGTTTCATTAATTCCTAAAATTAGATTAAAAACATCAAATTAGCTAAATGAGCCCAAATAATAAAACTGCCTAATTAATTGACAATTAAGACCAACCAGTAATTAAAATGGTGCAAAAAAGGTTTAGAAAATAGAAGAAAATGATGGCACATCACTTTTACTACTTAGTTAAGAAAGTAAAGAATAGAAAAAGAAACTTAACGAAAAGTAAAAGTGATAATTAAAGTGCACAGCGGAAATTAAAGAGTGTAGGGAAGAAGAAGACAAACACAAGAATTTTATACTGGTTCGGCAGCAACCCGTGCCTACATCCAGTCCCCAAGCAACCATCGATTCTTGAGATTTCTTTTCAACCTTGTAAAATCCTTTACAAGCAAAGATCCACAAGGGATGTACCCTCCCTTGTTCTCTTTGTTCAACCAAGTGGATGTACCCTCCACTTGAACTGATCCACAAGAGATGTACCCTTTCTTGTTCTCAGTTACAACAACCCAAGTAGATGTACCCTCTACTTGTACCACAAAGGATGTACCCTCCAATTTGTTAAGACAAAGAATTCTCAGGCGGTTAGTCCTTTGAATCTTTGTAAGGGGAAACAAAAGATATCTCAGGCGGTTAGTCCTTTGAAATATTTTGTTTAAGGGAAAGGGAAGAATCAAAAGAATTCTCAGACTGTGTCCTTTTGAATTCTCTTGAAAAGGGAGAAGGAAGACACAAAAGAATTCAGGCGATTAGTCCTTCGTTCTTTTGGAAAAGGGAGAAGAGAGACACAAAAAGAATTCAGGCGATTAGTCCTTGTTGAATTCTTTTTGGCAAAGGGAGAAGGGAATGAAAAGATATAGCACACTTTTGTTTTCTATAGAAGAACAAGGTTTGGAAAACAGAAAACTTAGAAAGCTTTCTGGCAAAGGAAGAAGAAGAAGAAACATGAGTAGGAAAGGTTTCAAGATTTCTCAAAAGTTGTTCAAAGAAGTTCAAAAGTTATCAAAAAAAAGATGTTTTAATGCAAGTCAAGGTCTTGCTTTTATAGACTCTTCATGTCTAGTCAAGAAAACCATTGGAAGAGTTATAACCTTGAGAAAATCATGTCAAGAGTTACATCTCTTGACTTTTTATTCAAAACTTGTCACTGGTAATCGATTACCATAATCATGTAATCGATTACACAATGCCTTTTATGAAAAGATGTGACTCTTCACACTTGAATTTGAATTTCAACGTTTAGATACACTGGTAATCAATTACCAATATATTATAATCGATTACACCATTTAAAAATCATTTGGAACATTGCAAATTCAGTTAAAAGCTTTTGAAATCAAACTTTATCACTGGTAATCAATTACAGGAAACTGGTAATTGATTACCAGAGAGTAAATACTCTGGTAACTTAGAAAATTTTGAGAAAACTCTTTTGAAAAACAAAACTGTGCTATGTTTGGTTTTTGAAAAATCCTTTTCAATACTTACCTTGTGAAGTCTTCTTGATTTCTTCTCTTGAATCTTGAATTCATCTTCTCTTGAATCTTGAAATCAACTTCTCTTGAATTCTTGAATCTTCTTGATTTCTTCTCATGAATCTTGAAATTAATCTTGATCTTCAACTTGTTGACTCAATCTTGAAATCATTCTTTTGGGCTTTTTGTCATCATCAAAACTACTTGATTCATACTTGAATCATCATCATGAAACTTGCTTCTACACGATGTACAAGCCGCACATATCTAAGTCACCCGTCTCAGGATCGTTTTCTAAAGGATCAACATAACTCTCCTTTGTGCTTACTCGAGGACCTGAGGGACCAACCAGAGGCTCTAGAGGCAGTGCAAGTCCCTGGGATTGCATCTGCGACTAAAACGGGGACTGCATCTGGCTGAATGATGCCATAAGCTACCGAGTCACTTTTTTTGTGATCGACTCCTCTAGCTGGTCCTTGATTTGCTGGGCCAGCTGCTGCAATTCTTCAGGAGGCAACGAGGAAGAGCTGTGGGACGTCCATGGAGCTGATTCGAAGTATTGCTTGATGGTGACACCGGCTCTAGTAGCACGGACATGTCCAGGGTGCTCTGGACGTCCAATAGCAGCGGTGAGAACATCTTGACGCCCATAGGGGACGAAGGATCCCGGTGTCACCTGCTCCTCAAAGGAATCCTGCACAGAAAAGACACAGTTGCACATGGCATTCACAAAATATTGAAATATAATTCTAATGGTTAGTTGAAAATGACTTACGATCTTCTCAGTGATTTCCTTTGTGGCCTTAGTCGTCATCTCCCCTATTTTCTTGGTGCAGGCCACCTTCCACTTCGCGTGGCGTCTGACGGGGGATGGAGGGTCGATGACACCATCAACGCTTCCTAACTCTGCAACTTCCTCTAGCTTCTTCTTCATCTTCTCATCCAGGAGCTTCTGCTCCAAATATTCATAACCCCCACGAGACATAACACGGGGGGCAGTGTTCTATTTTTGGATGGCCTGTGCCTTTTTCCGCACATCTTGCAAAAATAAAACAATAATGTTTGAAATTGCTAGAATGAATTATAACAAGATAATGTTTTCTGAAAAACAACTTAAATGGCAAGGTACATACCTCCCAAGAAGGGTCTTTGCGAGTCTGGCAAAACTGGACCCATTTTTCCTTGCTTATGTCGTATTTCTCACAGACAGTGTCGTCCACATCGTCCTGATCGCCTGCAAGGGCCCATTTCCTCATGAGGTCTGATTTAAACTGCCTCATTCTCTTGCCAACAGTCTAAAGTAACTTCTTTTTCGTCCTACTATCAGAAGCTTCTGGGATTTCAAATTCCGCCTAACAATAATAAATAAGGTTTATTTGTTACAATAATGTATTTTTTGACTATTAATTAAAGAACATCAAATAAGATAAGAAAAATACCTGAATATCCTTCCAAATCAAGTCCTTCTAAGCAGTAGGGACCTCCTTCCAGTTCTCGAACGTCACGTCCACCTTATCACGTGCCACAATCCCCAAATATATTCTTAATTTCTTCCTGTGGGGACCGTCAGCCTTGCCGGTAGCAGGATTAACGTGGACCACTGGTCTCTCAGCATCAGGTGGTCTAGTAGACAAGGATCGTAGACGTGAGGCTTTCCGTGTCCACTTCATGGAAGATGGCAAAGCTAATGCGTCAGAAGGAGGAGGAAGAGGAGGAGGAGGCGAGGCATGTGGAGAAGCCATGATCCTACATACAAAAAAACCAGGGTTAATAAACATTACAAAAAACAACTATATGACTTATGTAAATGAATGTAGCAGTATCAAATATATCTATAAAAAATTACATTAGACGATATTAATTAATTCTCCTTCATCATGACCATTACGATCAGCATGAACATCGTCAGCTTCTTCTTCTCCGACAACGTTAGGAGTGATTTGTGTGGACAAAGGACTAACATAGGTGTCCATGTATGAATCATCATCTTCTACATTAACACCAATTGTTTTGCCCTATAGAACCATGCACCACCTTTCATCACAAGGGTCTTGCACATAAAATACTTGTCTAGCTTGTTCTGCCATGATGAAAGGGTCATTGTGGTAACCAAGTTTCTTTAGGTCTACCAACATAAATCCTATATCATCAGTGCACACACCGGTGTTGCTGTCAACCCATTTACATTTGAAAACACAAACAGTAAATTTCACATAGTTAAGCTCCCAAATTTCATCAATGAACCCAAAGAGATGGAAGCTACACAGGGATTGGCATCATGCATACTTGCAAAGTGTTGAGATTTAGCCCTTAGGGTGACCCCGATGTTCTGCATTGTACTTTTGTCGTCTTGTGATTTTATGTAAAATGAATAGTTGTTTATTTCCTATCCTTTCCAAGTTATAACATTTCTTTTAGGCCCATCTGCTAGCTTTCTTAATGTTTATGAAGCAGTTTCATATGCAAAAATTGTATCTTTAAACCAATCATAGAAAGTCTTATTATGCTTTTTCAACACCCGATTCTTTGACATTTTTGGATTATTCTGTTTGACTAAAGTTTCATGCTTAAGTATGTATGGCAAAACTTCATTACTGTTTTTCAAGACATACAAGTGAGCTTGTAACAAATCTTCTAGACTTGGAATGATCACACGCAGTCCTCTTGAGCCCTTACCACCCACTCTGTCATCATGCCGAGACTCAGGAAGGCCAACAGGTTTAGCCTTCTCAATGTATTATGAACAAAATTCAATGGCTTCTTCTGCAATGTACCTCTTAACAATAGATGCTTCTAGACGATATAGATTCATTGTATACCCTTTTAAGATCTTTATGTATCGCTCAACCGGGTCCATCCACCACAAATAAACAGGATCACAACATTTGATTTCTCTGACCAGATGCACAATCAAGTGAATCATGATGTCAAAGAAAGCAGAGGGAAAATACATCTCCAACTGGCACTGTGGCGTCCCTAAATAATGACTGGTTTAATAATAATAATTTAAATAACAGAAACCATGGGAAATTTTTTTCTTTTTTTTCTTTTTTTTCTTTTTTTCTTCTTTTATTTTCTCTCTCTTTTCACGGTAATTAAATTCAGAAGGAAAATTATCACTATAGAGTCCTGAATGGCCAGTTCACAACTCTATTTAGAGTCATTTCTTTCTGATCACTCATAACCTCTAAACTATTTCGCTTTTTAAAAAAGAAAAATATACCGGCCATCATTTTAGGTCGTCACGTGAAAAATAATAAAATGCGGTCGATAAACTCTTTTCAATAAAGTTTGTTAACACTTCCTTTTCAAATAACAAGATTAAACATAATTGCATTCATCATCTAAAACTGTCCAAAATATGGGAGTTTGCAAAATACATAGTGACATCCAGAGCAAAGGTATCAACTGTGGTGGCTTCAACCACATATATACAATCATCAAAATTTCTATACAATAGGTCTACCCACCCAAAAATCAAAAGAGTAAACCTAGCAGTCTGAACTAGATACACCCACCCACAAAAAGTATGTAAACCTAATCTAAGGAGTCGTCTACTATGATGAAGAGTCTTCACTATTCGCTGTCCCTCCAGGGCCGCTCTCCTCTGTAGAGTCTGCCTCAGATGCTGTCATGATATCCTCTGGAGAATCCACATCAGGGAGTGGGTCCTCATCATCCTCTGGAAAGTCAAGAGCATCCACAGCAAGCTCAGGAGGTAACTCCTCTGGGTCCTCTTCAGGATCTTCTTCAGAGGATGACACCTTTATCACTTGAACTAGCTCCACTAGTCGATATGGAGTAGGTGTAGGTAGTATCCACTCCACAGGCTACTGAAGCGTGCGTGCGGGTTCCTCCGGATGTACTAATGAAGTAGCAGTGAGTCGAATCGTGCCACGGAATCGGCACCTCTCATTGCCTTCGAGGGTCTCCCAAACTCCCTCTAGGCACTCCATCACCACGCGATCATGGATTAACTGCGTTGTCATCGCGATCTACAAGAAATAAAAGAAAGGGGGTAGACTCTTTCACAAGAAATCTAACTACAGGCAACAATACAATGCGCCCCATAACCGCTACGTATAGTCAAAAGGTGTCTCTCAAGGGATTTCCTCTCTGGTAATCGATTACCAGTACCCAAACTCGAATTACACAGCTTTTGCACATGGAAACCTACAAATTACACTGTGTAATCGATTACACCTAAATGGTAATCGATTACCAGTGTCCTATCTCCCTGTGTAATCGATTACACCAAACTGGTAATTGATTACCAGTGTCCTATTACTCCGTGTAATTGATTACACACAATTGGTAATCGATTACTAGAGGCCATTTTAACATCTTGTCTCCATTTTTAAGCCTTGTAATCGATTACACACCCTTGGTAATCGATTACCAGAGGCCAAATTCCAGATACCACTCAAGATTCATAGCTGGCCAGCCGCCACACAAGCCTCCTTGCTTTGTGGACTTTGTTCTTTTATTGGTTGACTGCCAGGAGCTCGCCTGTTTAGGTACGTCACAGGTTCTCACTGACTGACTATGCCCGGGTTGGGTCGAGATTGGTCAAGCTTGGTTTTGCGAAATAGCACCCTACCTGACGTCCCCAAGGTCTCCTGACCCCCGCGACATATCTTCAGGTACCACTTTGTGGTCAACAAACAAAAGTAGGAAGACTGACTCTTCCACGCTTTCTCACATCAAGCTTAGTGGATTATGGGGCACCCGTCATATGTGGTACTAGGTGGCGATCGGGCGATGGCGCAAATCAACTCTCCCACTTCCACAAATCAAAAATTAACGTACCATCCCCAGTTGCCCACCTTCAAATTGAGCTCACGCACTCCCACGTAGCCCTTATCCTCGTTCCTCTCAACACCGGGTCCCCATCAACCCCTCCATGCTTCCACAATATCCAAGAAATTCAATTCCAAATACCATAAAACTATTCTAAACCAAGAAAAAAGGGCAGAGGCAGAAAACTCTGCCCAAAACACATTCACATATCACAGCTTTCCTTACTCATATATCCCAGTAACATTTTCTTCGTTCTGATTCGTTAACCATTGGATTAACTTGAAAATTTTACTGGAGGTTCCTAGTACATAAATCTACATTTTGACCGTTGGGATCTGCTAGGAAATGTCTAGAACCCAACATGTACTACCTTTCCCATAACCAGCAATGCACAAGCATTTTTCTGCACACATCAAAAATCTCCTGCACAATTCAACAACATTTTTCTGCATAATAGGGCAGATTTCGAAATCCATCTTGCCCACATCCAATTTTGCTCAAATTGGATCCTACAAGTCCTAAATCATGTATAAATCATATTTAAACCAAAAACAAGCTTCAAACCAAGGCAATTCAAAATCTAGGTATCTAAAACCCATCAATTTAATGGATTTTCAAGGTTTGAGAAGTGAAAATGAGAATTGGGTAATTTTGGGGTAACTCTCATCTCAATCAAGTCTATAACATTGATTTAGACTTGCTCAAACTGGTTTTAAGGAAAAAACTCCACCGATTCAAAATTTGATCCCTCAACACCCAATTTACCCTAGAAATGGCTCTTGCTTTCACCTTTGTCACTCATTTTTTCTCATTTGCTCTGCCCAAGCTTACCTACAAGTCCTAATTGACATTTTAAACTAGGATCAACTCACTTTAGATTCCAATTACCACTAACCCCAAATTTGGCTTTTCAAACCCTCAAAATCTCACACTTTTCCACTCACATCACTACCATTCTCATATTTAACCCTAGGTTAACTCTCCCCATCATCTCTACCAGTTTTCTACCAACAATTTCAACATACAAATATCACAAAGCATCATCATAAAACCCTAAAACAGAATGGGTAGTTTTACTCACATCAAACATGTCAAGTTTAGCACGCTTTCAACAAATTCTTTCACAAATAACTACCTTAAGGCATTAACCTAGTAGAACTACCCATCATATCTCCCAAAGACCCAATACCCACGAATTTCATGTGAGAAGAAGTCCACCCATACCTGAAATTTGAAGCCCCACAACGTAGAGGTGTGCTTCACGACTCCAAAAATGGCTTCCTATTGCAATTTGGAGTAGAAGTGATGAGCAATTTTGGAGCTTTAATGGAGGCTTCAATGGAGAGGAAGAAGAAAAGAAAAGCAACGTGGTAAGGGGGAGGAAAAATTTTCTGAATTTATGCTGAAGGAAGAGAGAGAATTTGGCTTTTATAAAAAAAAAATGATTTTCTCTTTCCGTTTTCTAAAAGCAATGCCACATGTCTCATTTTGAGTGGAGCAAAAGGGGCCCACCTCTTCCCCTTGATGTGACTTCATACTCAGCCACAAGGAGAGAAAAATTTGACCTTTTGAATGCAAAAATTTGGCCTAGGCTAATTAACTTCGTCTTTAGTCTACAATATTTGCTAATGTGGCCTTGTTTTCTTAACTTCTTCTTTAGTCTACAATATTAGCAAATATTGTAGACTAAAGAAGAAGTTAAGTAACCTTAACCTAGAACCCTCAATTGAAGAGCAAATAAACAATTTGCTCATAGAAACCTCGGAGGAGGAAACAGAAACAGAAACTTCATCCTCCGTACTTTCCGATGAAAACCTAAACCTAATCCAACAAGATGACCAACTATCATCAACAGATGATGATGGGCAAGTCAATACTCTAACGAGAGAACAAGATCTCTTGTTTGAAGCAATCAATTCCATACCTGACCCCCAGGAAAAGAAGGTTTTCCTGGAAAAACTCAAGAAAACATTAGAGGTAAAACCTAGACAAAAGGATTTTATCACGAACAACAAATTTGATGTAAGTAACATACTCAAGAGACTAGAAAATTCTTCAACAAAGCCAATGACAATTCAAGATCTCCAAACAGAGATAAACAATCTAAAAAGAGAAGTAAAAGAACTTCGTCAACAACAAGAAATTCATCAGATCATTCTTTCTCAGCTTGAGGAAGATAGTGATTCTGAAAATGCCAACAACAGTGAAGAAAATCAACCAGAAAATTTAGAAGATGATATGTTTATGGGATTAATCAACAAGATTAAAATCCAAAAATTTTACATAAACATAAAGATAATTATTAATGATTTTATTTTAGAAACAATGGCCCTATTTGACACAGGGGCTGATTCAAACTGTATTTTAGAAGGATTAATTCCTACAAAATTCTTTGAGAAAACCTCAGAAAAACTAAGTACGGCAAACGGCTCAAAATTAAAAATTAATTTTAAGCTATCAAATGCAATCATTGAAACCCAAGGTCTTAGGATCAACACAAACTTTCTTCTGGTAAAAAACCTTAAGAATGAAGTAATCTTAGGAACGCCCTTCATTAGAGCCCTGTTTCCCATCCAAATATCTAATGAAGGAATAACCACAAATTATTTAGGAAGAAAGATTATATTTAATTTTTCTACTAAACCAATTTCCAGAAATATAAATTTCATAGAAAATAAGATTAATCAAATTAACTTCTTAAAAGAAGAAGTATCTTTTAATAATATTCAGATACAACTAGGAAAACCCCAAGTAAAAGATAAAATTCAATCTTTACTAAATCATATTGAATCAACTGTCTGTTCTGATTTGCCACATGCATTTTGGGACAAAAAGAAACATATTGTTGATCTCCCCTATGAGAAAGACTTTAGGGAAAAACAAATTCCCACAAAAGCCAGACCGATCCAAATGAATGAAGAACTTCTTCAATACTGTCAAAAGGAAATCAAGGATTTGCTTGATAAAGGCCTAATCCGGAAAAGCAAAAGCCCATGGTCTTGTGCGGCTTTTTATGTCAACAAACAATCTGAGATTGAGCGTGGAACACCCCGCTTAGTCATAAATTACAAACCACTAAATCAAGCATTACAATGGATTAGATATCCTATTCCAAACAAAAGAGATTTGCTTAACAGATTAAATTCTGCAAAGATATTTTCAAAGTTTGATATGAAATCTGGATTTTGGCAAATCCAAATCCAAGAATCAGATAGGTACAAAACAGCGTTTACTGTACCTTTCGGGCAATATGAGTGGAACGTAATGCCATTCGGACTGAAGAATGCCCCTTCAGAATTTCAAAAAATTATGAATGATATTTTTAATCCCTATTCAAAATTTGTCATTGTCTACATAGATGATGTTTTAATCTTTTCCCAAAACATTGACCAGCATTTCAAACATCTCCAAACTTTCATCCATATCATCAAACAAAATGGTTTGGCAGTCTCCAAATCAAAAATCAATCTTTTCCAAACACGAATTCGATTCCTTCGTCACAATATTTATCAAGGTACAATTGTTCCAATCGAAAGGTCAATTGAGTTTGCTAGCAAATTCCCCAACCAAATCTTAGACAAAACCCAGTTACAAAGATTTCTAGGTTGTCTAAATTACGTAGGTGAATTTGTCCCCTACTTAAACAATATTGTCAAACCATTGCATGATAGGCTAAAGAAAAATCCGCCTCCTTGGTCTGACCTCCATACCCAAACAGTTAAAGAAATCAAAGTCAAAGTCCAATCCATAAAATGTCTGTATCTTCCCATTCCACAGGCATTAAAAATTGTTGAAACTGATGCATCAGACATCGGTTACGGTGGCATCCTCAAACAACAAGTACATGGTCAAGAACATGTCATCGCATATACTTCAAAACACTGGAATCCTGCACAATTAAAGTATTCAACTGTTAAAAAAGAAGTTTTAGCAATTGTTTTGTGCATTTCCAAATTTCAATCTGATTTATTAAATCAAAAATTTTTAGTAAGAGTTGACTGCAAATCAGCCAAAGATATTTTACAGAAGGATGTAAAAAACCTTGCCTCAAAACAGATTTTTGCAAGATGGCAAGCAATTTTAAGTGTCTTTGATTTTAATATAGAATATATCAAGGGCTCTTCCAACTCTCTACCTGACTACCTCACCCGTGAATTTTTACAGAAAATTCCCGATGCCTCCTAAGGTGTCTAGTTCCTCCGGCAGAGGAAGAAGATCCAGTACGAAAGGTAAAGAAGTTCTACTGGCTCTACCAGAGCCAATAACCAAAAAGGCAACTACAACATCTTCTGGGTCACCTACCCAGACTGGGTCATCAACCCAGAAAGGAAAACTTGAAGGGTCATTGACCCAAACAACTACCGTCAAATCTGAGTCATCAACTCAGGAATCTCCAAAACCAACAACAACCAAACAGACCGTGGCTGACTATGCCTGGTCAATACAAACTCTCCTGGCCTTAGAGGATATAGGCCTCACCAAAATACCAAAATTAGCCAAAAAGACTTGGGTAGAAATGGCCTCAGAATCAAACGATGATTCTGAAACAGATCTACAAAAACAAATCCAAAAAGCCAAACAGACCAAAACCGTCTGTAACCAAAAACCAAGCCAATCGTTGACTCAACAAGAATCAACACCACAACCCGGTAACAGTTACATTTCAAAAAACAAATTTTTCAATGTTTTACAAATGGAACCAGAATACTGGGACAAGAATCCTTTCAAAGCAACCGCCAAAGTATTCCCCCAGGGATTCCATTACAGGCCAATAGCCGCAAACAAAACTCGCAAATTCTACGAATTCATCCTAATAGATACAAACTCAGTATCTATTAAACACTTCAAAGACCCCAAAGATCCAAATTTAAATACCCATTCCACAATCCAAATCCTGAAGGTTATGCAGCCACGACATTATGGCTCAAACTTAAACCAACCCAAAAAATTCTCTGCACCATTTGATCATGCAGGGTATAATTATTGGGATTACGTTGGCGCCTGGACCAATGTGTTCTGGCATCAAAATAGTAAATTCAAGCATTCATGGCTGATTTACTTCAAAAATAATACTGCATATAATTTTCCAAATTGGTTCTTCCAATGGTGGAACTACTTCGGACCAATTCCACAAATATTTCCAGAAGAAGTCCAACAGGGATTCGAACAATTCAACAAGCTCTATAATAGCAAGGAATCACGAATTCCGGCAGATTTAAAGTATTTTTCCAGTTTTGCCTTGTCATGGATCTTTTCATGGCAATACAGATACGGAAAAACTGAAAACAACAAGCAATATCCACCGTTACAGAGACACGCCTTTGTAAAATGGTGGTCACAATTTGATACTTCAAAGGCTGCTCCAGATCAAGTCAAGAACTGGTTCCAGAGCAATCCTGAGTTCCTTAAACCTGCTGATCCGGAGACATCTTTGTTTCTAAATCAGAAGTCGCAACTAGCAGCATTCTTAGCAAGCTCAAAATCTAAAGAAAGTCTTGCTCAGAATCTCAAAGAAGTTCTCCAACTACTTCAACAGGAAGTGGAAGAAGAACCTTCCAAGAAGGAAACTGAATCATAAGAGACTAATGATGACCAAGAAGATGATCCATTCTACCAGAATGAAGATGACTGTTTTGGTATATCATTGGACGACGATTAATTAGTTGTAATAATCATGAATTATTGTAACTAACTTGTCAGTTTCTTTTAAATAATGTAATTTGTAAAAAGTTTTGTAACAGTTCCGATAAACATTACCGATAGTGTAGAAACAGTAAAAATTGGGTCTATTTAAAGGAGTCCTCGTCCCCTTTGTGAGGCACCCTTTCAGATAGACTCAGAATCAGGTTTTAGAGAGAGAAGCTCTGCCTAGGGAAAAACTCTTTGTAAGCTTTTCTTTCGGTTTCAATAAATTTCAAGTTCTATTTTTCATATCTCCCTTCTCCCCTCACCGATCCTGTGCGGCGCTACCGCCGCTTCGGTTTCTTTGTTTTCAAAAACTTGGGTTTGTAAGCCGTTTCGGTGTGCCCTTGATATCTGCTTTACAAGTTTATAATTCTTACGTTTGATTTTATCATACTGCATTCTTACTTCCTATTTGTCCGTTTGATCTTACTCCGCTGATCTCTGTGTGTATATATATATATATATATATATATATATATATATATATATATATATATACACTGAATAATACTTATATATATAATTATTTAAAATATATCGCTTACAAAATTCTGGGTAGAAATTTCCAGGATGTCACAGGCACAGTATAATGGCGGCCTCATTTTTCAGCTCATCAAACTTGACAGGATCAACGACTTTGCTACATATGGCATGGAAGAAAAAGCATAGGCGAGTTATGGCTAACCTGACTTTGTTTGGCAAGATGTCTCGTATTGCCACGGCTAACAATTGTTGCATCAACACGTGACAATCGTGAGACTTTAACCCTACAAGCTTAAGCTCCTTCAACTGCACAAGGCTCTTAATATTTGAAGAGTATCCTTGTGGAACCTTCACCCGACGAAGACACTGACAAAAACTTATCTTCTCCTTTTTGGAAAAAGTATGACAAGCTGGGGGCAAGTAAATTTTCTTCCCATCAGACCTTGGATGCAACTGTGATCGTATCCCCATCTCAGCTAGATCTTGACGGGTATTCAAGCCATTCTTCACCTTGCCTTGAATGTTAAGGAGCATTCCAATCACACTGTCACATACATTTTTCTCCACATGCATAACATCAATACAATGTCTAATGTCTATATCAGACCAGTACAAAAGATCAAAGAAAATGGACCTCTTCTTCCATATGCAAGTCTTACTTTTATCCTTGTTTTGGGTTTTTCCAAATACAGTATTCAGGTGTTGAACCCACTGGTATACCTGCTCACCAGTCAACGGTATCGACGTAATATCGTGTTCTTGACTTCCATTAAAAGCTTTTTTCAATCGTCTGCAAGGATGATTGGGTGTCAGAAAACGGTGATGCCTACTGTAGACTGTTTTTCTTCCATGTTTTAGTTGTATGTAGCTTGTGTTTTCTTCACAGATGGGGCATGCATGATGACCCTTAACACTGTAACCGCTGAGATTCCCATATGCTGGAAAGTCATTAATGGTACAAAAAAGCATTGCACGCATTTCAAACGTCTCCTTGCGAAACGTATCAAACACTAAAACCCCCTCATCCCACAACTTTCTCAGGTCTTCAACCAACAGACTTAGATAAACATCAATGTCATTTCCTGGTTGTCTTAGGCCCGATATCATCATAGACAACATCATGTATTTTCGCTTCATGTACAACCAAGGAGGCAAATTGTAAATTACTAGCAGAATTGGCCATGAACTGTGTTGAGTGCTTAAGGTGTCATATGGATTCATTCCATCACTGGCTAGTCCAAGTCTAAGATTTCTTGGCTCTTTCCCAAAATTCGGATACAAACCATCAATCTTCTTCCACTGCAAGCAATCAGCCGGATGACGGACCATTCCATCAAAAATCCTTCCATTTGCATGCCATGTAAGGTCTTTTGCATCGTCCTCGTTAGCAAAAAAATGCTTAAACCTTGGAATGATTGAAAGATACCATAAAACCTTCGTTGGAGGGCCCTTCTTTGAGTTTTCATCAGAACTGCTTTCCTCTTCATCCATCACTTTGTACCATAAAGTCCCACAGATAGGGCATTTGGACATTTCTTGGAATTCATACCTGTACAGTATGCAATCATTGGGACAAACATGAATCTTCTGATACTCCATACCCATGGGACACAATATCTTTTTCGCCTTATAGTAATTTTTAGGCAGCGTGTTGTCCTCTGGAAGCAGATTGTGCACTACCTCAAGCAGTGAGGTAAAACTTTTGTCACTCCACCCATACCTGGCCTTCACATTAACCAGACTTAACACTACAGATAACAGGGTTAAAGAATTCTTGCACCCTGTATACATAGGCTTCTTTGAATCACTCTGCAATCCTTCATACATAGGGGCGTGTGCTTGTTGAAAAGACTCTTGTCCAAGGTCACGAATCATGTCCTCCAAGCGATCTCCCATTTCTACATCAAAGGGTTCATCTTGGGACCCACTCTGCATGTCTGTCACTTCACCATGCCATATCCACGTCGTGTAATTCTTCTTAACAATAGATGTTCCCTTATGTCGTCCAGTAGTTGTCGTCTTCCGTTCAAACAGTTGATGCAAGGACAATAATATTTTCCTTCTTCATTCGGTTGACCTCTTTCTGAAGCAAGTTGCAAGAACTGCTCGACGCCATCCTCATATTCTGGGCTCATGCGACTTTGATTCATCCAACTTTGATCCATCTAAGCAATTCCATGCATGAAAATCTCACTTTTATATTTATAGGTGTGGCCCTATCCCATTTAGGAAGACTATCTTTTATGTTAGCTTCATATGTCAGGGTTAGCATTATTTTGAAAATTTTGACTAAATTTCGGCAGCATTTCGCATTGGTCTCCAAGTACACGACATGACATCGGTGAAAGTAATTTCCCGACAATCAAGTATGCACTCAGAGAACAACTTTCATGCATTGTACTGAAATTTCATCAAATTAATCAAAATAATAATAACCTTAACGAATGAATCTAACATAAAAATACCAGTCTCCCCAAACTACCCAAATGGACAATTCAAGACTAAATACAATGACTAATGCAAACATTCCGCAAGAATCATTGCATTCAGTCTCAAACGGGAATCTAAGGTCCACTCAGCATGAACAACAGTTGTTTATATAGAAAATTGCATTGATGACGTACAAGAACATACAAAATCTAAATTATGATTACAGACAATTTTGACTTTGAAGAAATAAGGCATGTTTGCATTTATATATATAGAAGAGATATTGGGAGAGAGGAACATCTTCTCATTTATAACAAAATTAGGGCATATGAGCATTGTGAGGTAACATATATTCACTTACAGTAGGTTTCTATCACAAACCAACAATGGCAGTAACATATATTAACTTATATATGACTTACTGAGTCAAATCCTTGAAGAGTAGCCAATGCAGTTGAATTTTCTGCTCCAAGAAAACTCTGTAAAAACCAGTCAACAGTTATTAGCATAAATGCTAGATAGAGTTGGTGAAAGTAATTAAGTAGAGTACTGTGTTATGAGCAGGTATATTAAGAAACAATAGCTCACCTGGATGGAAAAGGCTAATAAGCAAAAAAATGAAGGTAGTAGCTATATATAGTATCTAAAAACAAGGTAGTGCAATAATTAGGGGGAATGGAAAGGAAAAGTGGGAGAGGTTTGATGGGTTTGTGTTTGGTTGCGGCTTTGGAAATGGAAATTGAAATGGTGGAGTGAGGAGTTGAAGTTGAGAATATATATAAAAAAGGGTAGTGAGTGATGTGAAGGTGGCCAGTGGACCAGAAAATGGTAATACCTAGGTAGTTGAAATGAAAAGTAGAGAAGGCTTTATATATGGATGGTAAGAAAGAAGTACTGAAGGGTGAAGTAGAGACCATTGTCACTATATGTGTGTGTCTCCATCTGTTGGACTCAACCATTATAATCACCATCATTGCAAGACAAGCAGTTCTTGTTTCTGGTCTCGGGTTATTGGCTTCAGTTTTTTTCTTAAAACCAGCACTACTGTAGCTAAGTTTTGGTCTATAGCGCTCTTTTTTCTTCAATCTAAACCATGAATTACTCACTCTATACCAAAGTGTTTTGTTGTAAGTACCAAACTTTAATGGATGAAAAAAAGAAAAAAGTACAACCAAAACCAAACTAAAATGGAGGAGGAGTGACCTTAGAGCCAAAGGCACTGGTGCATTAAGGTCAGACAAATATACAAGAAAATAAAATGAAAAATGGAACTACAGTCACTAAACTTTAAACTAATCATCACATAGCAACTCCAAATAAGTTCAAACTTCGAAGTACTCAATTTTCCTCTCTTTTCATCCCTAAGAGATACCTGATCCCAAAATTATCTATCCTTAATGTTAACTCATGTACAATTGTAAATCCTAAATCTCCATACCTTAAACTCATAGGTAAGGGAGGGATAGTTATGGCAAAGTGACAAAGGAAGATATTTCCTATGAATTTAGTAGGTTTTCTGTAAAATTTCTCAAAAGCAGCTTTCACACAAAGAGGACAAACATCAAACATTTATTTAACATGAATACTCTATGACACCCCTTCCATAGTTCTTACTTGTCAAATTTAATATGAAATTGAAATCAACCATGAAATTTCCCAAACATAAAGTTTTGTGGCACACTGGCACTTAATATTCACAAATGTATTATAATTTAGCATTGGAACAAGTTTATACATTGATAATTTTATTAGCAGAAACAAGATGCAGCTTGGCATACAAGTCAATTAGATGAAAACAATAATACACCAGAGGAAGAATAAAAGAGGCGACACATGAGGTTAAATGGAGTGATTTTAATGATGAATAAAGAGACATGAAGATAATGACAACAACTACTTTACTTAAATGGAGGCGACACATGCGCTCTTTTTTTGTTTTATTTACTTTCAGGTTGTAGCTGCTGACTCATTGGATGAAGAATTATTGATCAAATAACTCGTCATAATTGAATTCAAATGAAGACAGGCTCCATGATTTATTCATTATTGAATGTACCTAGATTTAGAATACAAACCTTAGCTAATTGCTGGGGTGAAACCTTCCACAGTTTCAGTACAACTTACGGAAACAATTCTAGCGTCAGGCTGCTTGGTTCTAGAATTAATGGTCTGCAGGGAGGACAGAGAAAGAAGTGGACAAGACCTAAAACTACAAATATACATGGCAAGGGGAGCACCAAATCAAAAAGTATCAACCATTAGATTGAGTGAAAACATTTTAGCAAATCCTACTGTAAATGTAAATAAAACACAGCTAGATCAATCCCAACAAATTCAGTATTGTGACATACAAGAGATTGTTGAGAATAAAGACTTGTCATGCTATACTGTTATTGTTTTTCATAACGAGACCACAGGGTTTAGCAGAGAGAATGACAAAATCATTGAAATTGCACTTGGAGATGTTCAGGGTGGCAAGAACACCACTTTTCAGACTCTTCTATCTCACCAACAATCTCAACTAGCCCCTTTTTCGCTAATTGTTAGAATACAAATGTAACTAAATGATTAACAACTTCTCTAATAACTAATTATTGGGCCAGTTTGGGATCTCTCAGTTGTGGCCCATCCCATTTGCTTCTAATATAGACCTATTATCTTTTACAATATAAATAGATAATTAGACACAAATTTATTAGTGTACTTACCTACGTGTGATTCCTGCAGCACCAAGAGCCATGGAAAAATGCAAAAGTCACAACTAGCAAGTTGCTATTGATACAGAAAGATGGATTATTATTACCTTTAAACAGATCATACAAGAGTCTAGAGTCAAGTGCAGGGCACAAGCTGGGGCTTCTCTTGCTTGAATATGTATAATCCTACATATTGGATCCTAGTATCCTAGACTTTTTAGTAGGCAATATATGTTTGTTGTAGACATTTAAGGATTCTTAGGCTTGTTTCCCCTCACTTCTCTTCAATCATTGTCACTATGGACTTCATAAGACTGAAGCTACGTTACTATGTAAATTTTGTAACTTAAATTAATATTGATGAGCTTTTGACTTTCAAGTCATGCATGAAAAAGAAAATAACACCGTAATTTGTTTTGTTTGGAACAGAATTTTGTGTTCCTCACATTTAAGGTATTTAATGTAGCCAATCACATAGCTTGTTTGGAGCAATGATATTTGAACATCCCTAAATATTAAACCCCTTATCAACAAGCCTATTTTTTTTTCTATTTCTCTCTAATATTTAAGGGTCAGCCTATAGTGAAGAGTTGAGATAATTTGTATGAGGTCTTGGATTTAAACCTCGTTGTCACCATTGTAGGGAAAAAAAACACTAACTTGTAAATTGAAGGTCTTACTCAATTGGTTAAATATGATGTGTAAGTCTTTAAATCTCTTGATACGAAATGACTTTTTTAATATGAACAAACTTATATCATTTTCATAGTAGTAGAAGCATCAATACAAGTTGGAACTAAATAATAAAAATGGGGAGTAGCCTTAGATGTAGCAGCCCTTGCTAAGGAGTGAACAACCACAATTACTTGTCTCCTAATAAGCTTAATTCTAATGTTTGAAAATAAAGTGATGGAAATATGATAGTATTATAATTTATAACTACACTATCACAACTTGATGTTGTTTTGCCACTATTAGAAAATACACTTTCAGTTATGAAAAAATCAGTTTCTAAAAAAAATTAAGGTTAGGAGTTGTGGATTTAAGGCTGTGGTGGCCACGACTAGGTAGTTTTGGTGTAGTGGTGCTTGAGAGTGTAAGTGGACTTAAGGCTGTGGATTTTAGGCAACTTGAGGTGCTATTGGTAAAGAAGGTTCATCAATTTGAGGTGACAAAAAGCCCACTTGAGGCATTAGTAGATATGGGACTAAATGGAGAGTACAATTTGAAGGAGTTAATGACATTGGTAAGCTTAGGAGCTGAACATGGGAGAGAACATGGAGAGTAGGGAAGATTGGAGAGAAACAAATGCTTGGTCTTTCAACAATAATTGACAACAACAATATGCAGCAACAAACCATTTTGGAAACAACAAAAACATAGCATGCAGAATAACTAATCAAGGCAGAATGAAGAAGGCACAATAAGCAAGCAAAAACACACCATAAACACTCTGAAGTAAGGATGTGGTGGCACTAACCTTCTAGAAGCAGTTAATCTCCGGTAGCAATTTGTTTTCAAATTTGTTTCTTTCCTCCAAGGCACTACCTGCCAAAAGCTGTTAAGAAGTTCATTATGTGTCAATAAAGAGGATTCTTGAGAGTTAACATTAGGAAAAAGTAGAAAAGGGAAGGGATTTATAAATGAGAGAAAGGAGGGGATGATAGAGTCCAGTTCAAACAAATCACAAAACCTGAAAATTATGTTTGGTTGTGTTTGTTCTCTCTATTATTTTTCACTCTATTTCTTTCATTTCCATTTTTTGTCTTGTACAAATGAAAAACTTGTTAAATATGATAGTTTAATTTTCTAAGTGGGGTTGATTTAAAGAATATGATAATTATCTGTATAACTATAGCAATGGTATTTTCACACCTGGGCTTTAAGGCAATTTCTGATAGTGCTGAGATCACTGATGGCTTTAATAAATACCTATTACAAATGAAACAACTAGTAAATATTTTTTCTAAAAATGTCACTCAATGAAAATGGTGTTATTAGAAGTAAAATCAATGAAAAAAAGGCACTTCTGCACAAAGCTTTCAAGCAGAAAATTGTATTCCAATATCAATAATCATTTTGAGAGTTTAGTAGTTGTTTCACCCAATAGATAATAAAGATTGATAATTAGCCATCTTGACATGTGATCAGGTGTCTGAGAGGATAACTTATTGTGGCCATGAGCTAAATGAAAATGGTGTTATCAGACAGTGCACGTAACCGCTAATGATAAGTCCTTCGAATCATTGGCGCCGCTAACGAAACCGACGAGTTATCATCAGCGACGAGTGTGACGAAAGTCGATACCTCCAGCATCTGTTGCGGTAACTCCGCAACCATACTCCAATTAGCCACAATCTATTTAAAAAAAAAACCTTACTCAGCAAGTGGCGCTATCAGTTCTCAACCAAAGTTGCGCCTGTGCTTCTACTAATTGGAGGTGGTGGCATGCTTTCAAATTCAAAAGGAAGAAGAAGAAGCAGAGAAGTTTCCATGGCACATTCAGTTTGTGGAAAAAATGTACAACTTTTTTCAGAACTCTTACTATATTTTTGAATTTTGTCTCCCAAGTCCAAAGTCTTGAAAACCTTGTTTATATACACTTTTTCACGAGTACTTGTAAAATATTAGATGAGATAACTTCTATAAAAAGTTAAGTGTCTAAGTTAATTTTAGTTTATAAGAGAAACTCATTTCATTTTACTTTCTTATTTTGTTCTTCTATAAAAAAAATTAGTTTATTCACAGAAAAGAACATAAATTTCTTAGATACTATTAGAAGGTGCAGGGTTGCTTAAGTTTACTTGACTTGAGTGGTGCTGAATGCTGATGCGTGGGTGCTTTGTTCTCTTAAAGCCGTATGAATTCACAGTGGGAGCTCCACCGGGAAAGGAAAGGAAGCTTCAATTTGTTGACAACCCAAATGGTTTATTCTCTGCTCAAGCAGCACCAAAACCTCCAGCTGCTGTGTATACAATACTGGAAGGAATGCATGATTCAAATTAGGGGTGTGAAAAAATCAGTTTCTAAAAAAAATTAAAACCAAACCTAATCAGTTTTTAATCTAAATATAAGAATGAACTCATTTTAGGAATTCAACTGGTTGTCAAACTACTTTTTTTAATTTAAAAAAACTGATTTTCATAATGATTTTTTAATTAATAATGAAAATGACATTTTCAGCTCCAAATCAATGGTTTTCAACAAAGAAATAAGAGAGAGTAGTGATCAACAGAGACATGAGAGCATACCAATCTAGGTCTGTGTGCTGAAAGTGATGTACACAAATTGCATGTGCTCTTTTTGTAGTATGGGCAGCAATAACTTCCTCCAGCTTACCAACATGTATTCTGTCTATTAAGGTTTCTAACAATTTTTATCCTTACATAATAAATATCCTTTTTTAACCAATAATATAAATAATGACAATGTTATTTATTACAACTAGCTAATTATAATGACACATGACACATCAAATAATATAATCTAATCCTATTAATTCCTAATTGCATGCATTTACTTATCACTGTTAATGAACGAAATACAAAGGAATTCACCTCAAGCTCTAATAAGAATGAAATGAAAGGTTACATGGATTAAAAGAGAAGTTTCCCATGAAAACAAATAAGGAAGGAAGCACAGTGGAAACAATGGGAAAGAAGAGACTACTTAGGTGTTCATCCACAGAAACAACATGGCCTAAGCTATGCTGGGATTCAAATTCCAGTTGATGGACAAGCTATCATGTAATGCCACAAAATCAGTCACACAGTTACACTCACATGATGAGAGTTTTTCACTTGAAATTGTGGTGCTAATGGGCGGCTACAATAGTAAAATTTTAATAAATACTCATAGCATATTTCCTAATGGTAGGTCCCTTAATTATTAAGTCAAGTTCAAATTTTATGGTAGGTCCCTTACTCATAGCTTATATATATAATCCATGCACAATCTTTCAAGCTTACAGACATTTTGATCGATAATATCGGTAACTGATTGATACATTTCCTAGGTTGTTCCTCCTGAGGCATCCTACCTTCATGTTCATGGATAAAGATGCTAATTCAAAAATCCAACTCCCTCCTGGATTTAGATTCCACCCTTCTGATGAGGAGCTAATTGTTCACTATCTGAGAAACAAAGTGACATCATCACCCTTTCCTACTTCATTCATAGCAGAAATAGATCTTTACAACTATAATCCATGGGAGCTCCCAAGTCTATGTTAGCAATTGCACTGTTTTAGTTTGTGTTTCATTCTTTTCTTGAAGTATTTACTCAGTGGGATAAGGCTTTTGTTGTTATTGTTGTTGCTATTGTCTTGAAGTAGTAATTACTAAAGGAATGATAGCTTTTCATTTTGAACAGGCAAAGCTTTGTTTAGGGAGGATGAGTGGTATTTCTTTACTCCTAGAGACAGGAAGTATCCCAATGGAGTGAGGCCTAATAGAGCAGCTGCTTCTGGTTATTGGAAGGCTATTGGGACTGACAAACCCATTTTCACTTCCTGTGGGATAAAGAGCATTGTTGTCAAGAAGGCACTCGTGTTCTACAAGGGTCGTCCACCAAAGGGATCGAAAACCGATTGGATCATGCATGAGTATAGATTGCATGATTCCACAATCTCCAATTCCAAGCAAGGAGGGTCCATGAGAGTAGGCCAATTTCATGAGTTCAATTTTTCAATTTGGTGGTTTTTAATGACCAATAGTGTAAATTATTGAGGAAATTCTCAATTGCATTTCATTGATACTGTATAGTACACTTATAGAGTCTATGTACAACTGATTGACAAAAGATCCAATCTATCTTAATCTAAACTAAGTTGTAACTAATAGACAAGATCTTCATTTAAATTACAGGATCAAATAATAGATAAGATACTAGTACATAAGATTAAGATTACAGCATCATGTTGATCCATTAGAGTGATAGTATGTAAGTTTTATCTGCACAATCCATACTTGCTTCAGTAAGAAAGCCAACAATCACACCTCCAAGCATTTGTATACACAATTAGTATGACAAACCAAATTCACAAGGCATATCAGTCGAATAATAGAACATAAAATTTTCATATTTTACTAAAATTAAAAATGCTATAAATATTGATGTTAGGTCTTTACAACACATACACAAGGTTTATCTTCTCATAGTGAACCAAAATGTAATAAATATTGATAAAAACAACTACACCCAAATTATGAATACTGCCAGAGACTTACAAAGAATGTATTATATTGATAAAAAGAACTATTTCCAACAACCTTACAACAAAGAGTCGCGAAGCATACCTTCGATGGAGAAAAACAAAGCGCGAACAAGAACCTTCGATGGAGAACAACAGAGTGCAAAGAACAACCTTAGATGGAGAACAACAATCGTCATTAGGTTGCAGAAACAAACATTTTAAAATAGGGAAGAAGAGATGGAGTACAACGCGAGCAGTTGCGAAGAAGAAGAAAACCACTTGCGACGAAGAAGAAGAACACTTGCACAGAAGAAGAGTAGTTGGGAAGAACAGTTGAGAAGACGAAGAAGCTTCGATGGAGAAGAATAAAGCGCGAGCAAAATAGGGCTCGCAATCTAATATTTTAAAATGTATGTACAACATCGGTTATCAATACAAAACCGATGTTAACTAAATGATGTTAACATTAACATCGGTTTTCTACAACAAACCGATGTTAACCTATCTTATGTTAACATCGGTTTTTCTAAAAATCGATGTTAACATACTGACTTTAACATCGGTTATTCAAAAACCGATGTTACCAGTTTCATGTTAACATCGGTTTTTAAACAACTGATGTTAACATAAGCTAATTAACATCGGTTTTCTAAAAAACCGATGTTAACAAATTCACATTAATTACAATTATGCCACCATGTTAACGTTAACATCGGTTTTGAGGAAAACCGATGTTAAACGTACGATGTTAAATGTGCTTTTTGTAGTATTGTAAAGTCACCACCGAAGAGGAGACTCTGAAATCAATGATGGCATCGCTGGAAGAAGAAATGGATGAAGAAGAAGAAGTTGAATCGTCACCGGTTCCACCGATGCAGAAGAAAGCACAACCGGTTCAACGATGTTGAGGGGATCGCAAATGTTTCGACTAGTGCAGAAGAAGAAAGCGGTTATCGGTGATGACGTGGAGACGGTGGAGGTGCAAAAGCCTGTGGAGAAGAGGAACATTCCAAATATTTTGAATCTCGAGGAAGGTGAGTTTCTGGAAGAGTGTAGGTGGTTCCTTCTCGGTAAGAAGGTTGAGGTTGCAGTTTCAACGGCTAGAAGAGTGAGTAGATTGGTGGATAATGAAATCGTTCATTTCAATTTTCCGTGTCGGAGTTACCCCAGTAAGTCTCAGTGGATTGTTCGAGCGTCAACCAAGTGTTATGGAGAGGTAATAACTAATGACTATTGTTATTTATTGTTGTTGAGATTTTTAGTGACTTGGTACTTTTGAAAATTAAATGATGTTTTTATGTTTGTAAGTGTGTGTGTATATATGTATGTATGTGTATGCATGTATATAATTAAATGATGTAGATGTCTAAGATAGTGTATTGAATGTCAGTATGTGATGAGGACATGACCAAGAGCAAGGGCAAGGATCCACTTGAAGGACTTGGAGGACCTATGACAAGGGCTAGAGCAAGGAAAGCCAAGGAAGCTCTTCAACAAGTGTTGTCCATACTATTTGAATACAAGCCCAAGTTTCAAGGAGAAAAGTCCAAGGTTGTGAGTTGTATCATGGCCCAAATGGAGGAGGACTAAATGACACCACTTTGTTTCAATTTTAGAGTGTTTAGTTTGTCTAAATAATGGCCCAATCCTTGTAAAGTTGGCTAACCAAAAATATGTTTTGGGTTAATCAACTAAAAGGGCTTTAGTTAGGTTTAGTTCAAGTTGTAATAAGGGCCCAATTGGCAACCTAGGCATCAGCCTTTTGGGAGACCAAATGGTGGTTGACTTGTTGGCTGTTGGGGGTGACTTTTGGTTGCCACAATTTCAGTTACACTCAGCCATTAAGTTTTTTTTTAATTCCCTAGGTTAATGGCATTAAGTTATTTTAATTCTAGGTTAGTGGGTCATTACTAAAATCTGCTGTAAAGCTTCTATATAAGCTGAACCATTTTATCAATAAACACAAGTTGAGTTTTATTCAGAAAATTAGAGTTTATCTCTTTTATCTTAGTGAGAGTGATTCTCCTAAATTCTTGAGTGATTCAAGAACACCCTGGTTGTATCAAAGGACTTTCACAACCTATGTGTGTTGCCCTCGCTGGAAAGAGTGATTCTTTCCTTCCTTTCATCTTCACCCTTGTTCTTTCAAACCACAATTCCAGAAAATCCATCTCTGCCCAGAATTATCTTGTGGCCATAACTCTCATTCTACACACTCAAATTAAGTGATTCTTGAGCCTAAATTGACTTTCAAAACGAGAGCTTTCACCTCGTTTTGGAATCACCTCATTTGGAGCCCCGTAGCTTCAGTTATTGCCATTTCTATATTTCTGTCCAGCCACCACTTAACCTACATTTTACCATTCCATTCATCCATTTTATGCCAAGAACCACCTTAGTAAGACCCACGAAATTAACCACCTTATTTTCCATCCTTTCCTTAATCAATTTCCGCATTTTCCATCAAGGTTTAATCCTAGACGATCCTAAGTCAGCTCTTGTGCCATGAGGGTTCATATCAGTATGTCATGAATATTGCCTGATTCTGTAAGCAATCTCTTCATGCAAAATGGCCTAATTATCCTATTGATGCTAACAGGCTAATCCAGATGAAGCTTCAGCGTTGCCTTTGATCAAGCGAAGAAAGGGTGGTGAGCCCATTGTAGAGCAAAATAATGATGAACAAGCTCTTTTAGAGTCAGCTTTGACTAAACTTGTTGGAGCTGCAAAAATCTACAACCTAAGGATAGAGAACTTAGTGTTTCAACTTCAATTTTTATCTTCAAACTTATCTCTAGTGTCTCTTGTTATCAATCCTTTTGCGTCTTATATGTCTTTAGGAGAAGGCTTACCAGATGTAGGCTTTATTTTGGATGTATTTAAGTTTTTTCCTATACCTATATTACCAAGGTGAAACTCCAAATCTGACTGGAGAACAATACCAATAGTACTTATGGTATGTGTCTAAGTTTTTTCCTATACCTATATTTCTTTGAAGGAGTGGCACTGATTACTTTTTTATTTTGCTTTTACAGGTAGAAACAACTTTGGAAGGAAATATAGAATTTAACAGTGCAAGGATAATTGCACTGTTAAACTCTTTCTATATCTTGGATAAAATGCAGTTACATTCCTAGGTAGAATTTATAATTCTTAGTGATATCTTGGATAGGGATACCCTTTTGGCCTGCCTATGTGAGAAAATCATATCTGAGTATTCTGCAAGAAATATTAACCTTGGAGAAAGGGAGCAATAATTGCCTTTATTTGAAGGTGATGCTTCAAATTTTGCTAGCAATGAGGTGATTGGCTCCAAAATTGATTCACATATCACAAGGGAGCCAGAAGAGGTAGCAAATGATCAGGTAGAACAACAACAATCAGTGTATAATGAAGTTACAAACTTGATAAATTACATCTTTGCAAAGCTCCCTGATATGTGGCCGGCTATAGAGTCAAGTCATACAAGTGAAGTGCTAAGGTCCTTGAGGAAATGAATTGTAGTACAACTTCATTAACATATGCGCCTTGGCATTTGCTGTTGCTTCTTCCAATATTTGTATTATGCGTATGTTAAATATAAGTAATCCCAAACATGTGTATAGACTTTGCCTACAATAACTCATTTTGGGCATATCGATGTATAATTCTGTGATGAGTTTATATTACATACAAAATATGGGGATACTAGTTAGTCAGCAGTGCCTTTCTTCAGTTTATAGGCATGAAATTTAAGATGTCCTGCAAGCTTATAATATTCTTTAATACGACATTTTTTTTTATTTTTTGATTGTTTAAATTTACCATGCATGCATCTATTAATGTCTTTTTGTTTATTTTAATCATTGCTTCCTTTCGGGTGCTGATGTCATTGATGCAAGTGTTTGAAGGAGCTAACCACTATGAAATTTGATTCTTTGGGATCCAGTGATGTTGATGCTTTGACATTTACTTCACTATATCTCCAGATAATAGAGCTTCTTGTAGATGTATGGGACGACTTGTTGCCTGCAAAAAGGTTGTATGCTCAGGGAATGGGAAAATTGGAATTCAAACTGGGAAAGCTTGATAGGAGGGTTAAAGAATTGATAAGTAGGTTTATAGGTTACTTTGTAGAGGAATTGAATGTCTTAGAGCTAATGTTATTGACTTATACCCTTAGGATATGTAAATAAGAAATCAGATGTATTTATTAATCATACATTCAAGAGGTTGAGTACTCTATATTTACGTGTTGAATCTATGCTTAAAGAAAGTTCAGCTTTGCCATCCAATTCCGTAGTTGAACTTGGGAAAGTATTCAGTAGCACTTCTATCAATGGAGCTTCCTGCAGAAAGGGATGGATACTGAGAGTGCAGAAAGAAATCTACATCCCTGCTGGTCAGCCTACACTATGCAATAGGTAAGTACTAATAAGTAAATGATTCAACAAACAGAATGGAGTTTTTCCCCCAATATCAGTATGCAACTTAACCTTACATGGTTTCTAGCAGAAGGACAATTTATGTGAACATCTTTACTGGAGAAGTGTCAAAAAAGCTTCCTAAGGCAATGCAGATGGCAAGAGGAGTGAGGTTTTTGAGGCCATCAATTTTCAAAAGACACATTTTTACCTGCTTACAATTATTTAATTATTTATTCATCTTAGGTTATAGATTCTAGCAAATGCAATGGGACTTGGAAAGATTGTTATGACAATTGCTTTGATACTCCGTACCGCAGGCAGGGGTAACTCGGAAAACCAAGATGTGGAGAATGGAGAATGGGTAAGTACTAATAAGTAAATGATTCAACAAACAGAATGGAGATTTTCTTCATATTTAGTTCTCTCACTTCTCTGCCTTTTAACCAAGATGGATATATATATATATATATATATATATATATATATATATATATATATATATATATGAACTCGTACGTGGTTTTTCAATTTAGTTGGAGTTTTAACTTGCCTTTACTATTTAATTTGTGCATACAATAGATTTGGCAATGCGATTATTTGAAAAACATCCAACTACTCTGGCCATCGCAAGAAATGAAGACCACCTTACAACATTGCATATAAAAAACCACGTACGAGTTGAAAATGGCTTTTTTTTGTGTGCTAAGCTAAAATTAGATATTATTTGACATCATTTCCATTTTTATTCTTATTTTAGAAATTTATATATATTTTTGTTTTATATAAAAAATTAAGAATTAGTGCTTAATTTTCAATATCCAGTATAATAATGGTATTAGATGTTTGTTGAGTTATTCTAATAACACAAATTAATTAATGTTTGCCAACACGAGTCACATGAGTAAAAATATCTTGCAATTTTTTTTTCATGTACGTATTAAAATATAGAATTTTATAAATAGAGATAATAAATGGTGCTTCATATATAAGATTAAAATTTTAATTTAACTTTTGTTTGTTTCATTTCATGTTTAACATTGGTTGGACCAATCAACTATATATACCTCTTGCTAGGCATGGAGGACAACAAGGAATCAGAAGCTGGTCCGCTATTTAAAATTTTAATTTAACTTTTGTTTGTTTCATTTCATGTTAACCAATTGGAACACAATAGGATAATGGACTTGATAACTCATCCTTCATCAATGCAGTTTGATGTAATAAAATCAGGAAATGTTGAGGCTATGAAGATGCTTATTGACAAGAATCGTGAATTAGCTAGTGACAATAAATAGTACTCCACCCACAATGAAATTTCCATCCTTCCCCATGAAAACGTTTCTTTCACCTATATCTTAGTACTTTATTAGATTAAGGATCTCGTTTATTCAGCAAAAGACTCACCTTTGGGCACCTCTTTGTGAAATGTGTTATTCTCTATTGGAGAATAGATTGCTCCAATTTTCAATGTTTGCTCCAATGTTTCAAAATTACCAGAAATCCTTTTTTAAAGTAAGGCAATTACTGTATTGCATAGATTAGTTTCTTGAACTTATAAAAGGCTTAGACAATTAATATAGATACAATTGATAATCATTTTATCTAGATAACTAAATAATAATATTCATAATAATTTGGAAACAAAACATCTCAATAGATAACGAGCAATGTGACTTTTATTATCTGACTTTTACCTACAATTAAAGTCTATAAGTACAAGTAAATGATTTGTATCTACAGTCTTTCAATGGTAGGCAAAGTTAGTGACTTTTACCTACAGTTTGAGATTGTAGGTACAAGTTAAAGTTTTTACCTACCGTTAGAGGTTGTAGATATATAAGTTAATGACTTTTACCTACGCACAGTGTGAATTGTAGGAATAACATATAGTGACAATCAAATGTAATTGTAGGTGAAAGTAAATTTATAGGTAAAACCTCTACTGACAAACTATAATCTGTCACTGTAAGCCCTCTCAAAGTTGGCGGCCAACATGTCTGTAGGACAAAGTCTTTATTACCTTTACCTACGCATTTTTAACATTTAGTGATGGTTTTTGTCCGTAGGCATAAGTCATTTTTCTTGTAGTGCGATATAGTCTACCTATAAAAATCAAGTTAATGTGAAAACTTTACTCTATTGACAAATCATCTTGTCACCCAGGCCCTAACTATGATATGGATCGGCCAAACATCAACTCTACATTTGACAAATTCCTCAGCTTCATTTGTTTATCACAATGGATACATACTAACAAATGAATAAGGAGTATACTTCAAGTCTTCCTTGCCTCAACCCTGTAAGGTCTTGACAGTTGCACCTATATTCAACTTAAGCAATGAATTCTAGAAACATTATGAATGGAAGACAATGTGGATGAATATTTATCAAAGATTTATGACAGATGCCCTACGGGTAGAGATCGCCTACAGCGTGTGTGCTACAATTTATTTGAGCTTGAAAGTGAGGATCATATCGCCGCAATGCAATCAACCTTTGTTGATTATCAAAGTTCAGGCCCAATCGAGTTATGTGCAAAGTTTCAAAGCAACAAATTTTGAAATTAAATGATTTATTGAAGCTTTGAATGCCTCATAACCTCCACGGTCGACACGTCCCCCACCATCAAAACTTTTTGAAAGGAAAAGAAAGAAGGTTTTATGAAACACCAAATCATACTTGTTGTTTTTGTGTCTCTTGTTTTTTTTTTTTTTTTGTTCATAATTAGTTGTTGTTGTACCTATGTTTCTTTTCTTGCATTGTTAATTATATTATTATTGTTGTTAAATTTTATTTTATATTATTGGTACTTAAATTACTTAACCGTAATCTTTTCACAAGAATAAGTGTTTTTATTAGGATTGGACATGAAATGTTCTAATGCTTCATACTAGTAGATTAATTAAATAACAAATTAATATAAAATCCAATCTCATCAACTTTTGAGAGCACAAACAAGCCTATACCTTCTTTTAAGAAAAGGACACAAACAACCAAGCCCTTACCATTTAGCTTTATGAAAGACATGACACACAACCAAAATCATTCTCTCTCCAATACACAACATAGGAGACAAAGCATGGAAAATGACCATCATAATTTGTCAACACATGCAGGAACCGAACCTATGATTTTTGCCTTAGTAGCACGACACTCTAACCAACTGAGCTAATAAGTCAATTATGTTATAAAATAATTAATGTCGTTATATATAACTAAATTTTTTTTAATGTATATTTAATGTACATATAAATTTAGATAATAAATTCTATGACAATTAATTTTGATCTAATAATTAAATTGTTTACATATATAAATTGTAAATAAAAATCATAAGTTCCATAAAAATTTATATATGTAAAAAATTATATTTTTTAATATGCATCTCTTCTTCTCCGGCGACGAAAAACTACTGAACTTCACCGTATATTCATAAACAACGCACATACACCATCGACGACAACAAATACTTACAAAAGGACGCTAACGAAAGCAAGTTACACTAAGGAATGTGATTTTACGGAAAAAAGGCACTGCAAAAATGAAAAAGCTAATCTGCTCTTTATAACCGAAAATACCCATAAGGATATTTTCGGTGTTTTTGAAAACTGCTGGGTGTACCTGCAAATATGCTGGTGCCCCAAGCAGTTCCCATGATACAAATATCTTTCAAAAACATAAGCGGATAAACATTAACCAAACAAATCAATAGTCCATCACCACAATCCATTGAGGCCCGTAATTGATGTTCAACTTCCGCCTTCAAACCATTGCACCGTGACAGCGACTGAAACTACCTAAGTCCTCCACGCTGAAACACCTAATAAACGAATCAAACAGATACAATATACAAAATCATTTCACAAACTCAACTCATATCAACAAAATCTTCACTCTCATACTTAATGTCACCTCTGGAAATGGCCATTACCTTAACGACAGTTGTCGATTCTCAGCTTCTACAAACATGTTTTGTGTGACTTTAATCTTGTACATGGAAGATCATCAGCGTCAACCAACGGTAAAACGAAATTAGTAACAATCACGACCAAAAACCTCAATTCCATCGGAAATCCACGCCGACTGAAACTTAATGAACATGCCTTTTTTTTAAAGGAAAACGATAATGCCAACCCCTTAATCGCCAACAAATATTCCTAAAAGAAATTCATTTCAAATAAACAAACTTCTTAAATAAAGGGCAAATGTGTCAACGCGGTTTTCTTTAAATTTGGAAATATTGAAAAGGGCAGGGGTAAAACAGTAACAGTATTAATCAATAATAAAGAGCATTAAACTTATGCAACAGGTTCCAAGTATGAACTTTAGCCGTCTAATATTATATTCATATATCTTAAGGTCAAAAAAATTTATCTATCAAACATAAAACTGTGAAATTTGTATTACACTGTTAATGTATGTTTATTAAATTTTAAAAATAATTTAAACTTTCATATAAATTAGTATTTTAACCAATATATTATATGGGTTAAATTTTTTTTATATTATTAGAACTGCAATAAAGATCCTTTATATGCAAAAGTAATAAAACATTAAAACTGCAGTAATAAGATCCTTTATATGCAACAGAAATGTGTTTTTTGTAATTTTATTTTTAACATGACTTTTGATTATTATTTGGTGTTAAAAAGGGTTAACAACAGAGTCTCTAACATACTCTATAGATACATGTGTCATATCCTAATTTCGTTTAGGGACTATCGTTTGTTGATCTTTTGATTCTTGTTAGTCGACTTACGGTGTTGAACGTCAGTTATAGTGCGAAACAGATAATCATTTAGTGTTTTGATCAAAAATGCAAAAAATACCAAAAAAAGGGCAAAAGGATCTTTTCCATTATTTTCCTGGACCCTAGCTCGCCCAGGCAAGCCTCTGGCTCGCTTGGGCCACCAAATAACTTCATGGTGAAGAAACCAACTCATCTGGGCGAGCTCATTGCTTCAGCACTAAGTTTCAGCTCGCCTGGGCGAGCTGCAACTGCCCCAAAGTGACCTTTTGCTTATAAATAGGCGTCCTAGGGGTTGTTTTAAGGGTTCCAAGGTCAGAAATTGAGGGAATTGAAAGAGGAGAGAAAGAAGAAGAAGAAAGAAGAGGAAACGAGGCCGAGGCACTACCGAATTGCGACCGTAAGCGACGTCTACATCGTTCTTCGTTCGTCATCTGGTTAGTGTTTGTCTTTAAGGATTTGAACATGATTCATGGACCCTTGGGGGTCCTCTTTATTGTTTTGTGCATCTTCATCTCCTTCTCCTATCACGGTAATCACTTTTCTTTTGTAAAGTAAGTTTTAACCGATCATTAGTGTCGCAAGTTATCTTTAAAAAAGGTTGAAGGTTAATAAGCAAAAACCAAGATAAAACCAACTCATAACTAATTTCCTTTTATCAAATATCACTTGAGATCGTTTCAAGGTCCAACGCCTTAACGATTCTCTCCTCTTTTCAAAAATCAAAAGATCGTTTTAAGGTCCAACGTCTTAAACGACTCTCTCCGCTTTTTAAAGTTTAAAACATCGTTTCAAGGTCCAACACCTTAAACGACTTTTGTTCGCAATTAAATTCAATCTTTCAAAAAACATAAAATCAATGTAACACACAAGCTTTCAGACTTTAAAGAACTACGTAGGTCTGAGTTCCTCATCGCACTTGAGGATACGTAGGAGCAAGGGCAACGCTCTTGTCGACCCCAAAAAGTATAAAAAAACATAAAAAGTGGAAAATAAATAAATATTGAAGTCATGATTTTACACACTCGATTAAAGGTTTTCATCCATTGTGACGGATGCGTGGGGTGCTAATACCTTCCCCACACGTCAACAACTCCCGAACCCTTATTCTCAAATTTCGCAGACCCCTTTTTGGTTTTTCTAACATTTTCCTCGAATAAACATTGGTGGCGACTCCACGTGTTTTCTTCATGGGAA
This sequence comes from Glycine max, assembly GCF_000004515.6. Classification (NCBI taxonomy): domain Eukaryota; kingdom Viridiplantae; phylum Streptophyta; class Magnoliopsida; order Fabales; family Fabaceae; genus Glycine; species Glycine max. Next base: position 20,058,707 of record NC_038241.2, on the reverse strand, counting down.
GATGCACCATTTGATATCGCCTCGCCCTCCCGTCGAAGGGTAGTTTGCGACAGTTGGTGACTCCATCGGGGACTATTAGAGAGTTAGGCCATTCAGTCAGTGTGCAATGTTTTTATCGTGACTTCTTCATTATTTATTTTCCCTTTTTCCCTTTTATCTTTTGTTTTGTCCATATTTGTATATAACCTTTGCTATGTTGTTTTGTTTGGTGTGTGTCTGTCTATCTATTACATTCATAGTTAGAAATATTTTTTCTATGCACACATGGCACCTACACCTCGCACACACATTGAGATGTTAGGCCCTATACCCGGGTCTATGTGAGCCATAAGGAGTGGAGGTAAATCTGTGGTCATGCTGGGTCTCTGACTCGCTTGATAACAGTGAAGCCTCATCTAGAGTTTTCCTCTTTTAGTGATGCATTGTCGCTGATAGTCCCTATCGCCACCTAAGAGGATGATATCTCTAAAAGCCAGTAAAGTTACATGAAACCACCATTGGGAATTATCACTAGAAGTGGACTTTTGGATCCTTTCCATTAGGTTATTGAATTAGGGGGCACATAGCAAACTCACTCTAGCATGTTCCTTGATTGCAACATGCATCTCTTCATGGCATCGTAATGGACATATCATTCCTGCAATTATCATTTGTCATATCCATGAATTGCATTTGCATAAGTCATTGCATTGTCATACATCCTCATTTAGCATGTTTTGGTTCTGCCAACTGCATACATTCTATTTTCATCGTTCACATGTTATGTTCACTCATGCATGATCCTTGCATTTTTTTCTGCACAAAAAAAAAGAGAAAAAAAAAAGAACAAAAGAAAGTCACAATGAAGAATGAAGGTTACACCACATTCTTAGTCACATGCGTTGGGTACCATGATCATAGCTATAGACAAACCATGTTTGAATTATACACTCATTTCTCTTTAAAAAAATGATTGAAAATCATGTGAACATGGTACCTAATGCATGGTTAACTAGGAAATGATGGTTCTTCGGGCATCTCATGTTATTCTTATAATTACATTTGTCATGCACAACATAAGTATGCCCTAGTCATTCATCTCTACGATATGTTGTCAAAGTACTGACAATCAAAATTTCTATTCCTTGGATTATGGGGTTGAACCAAGCACATGTTTTAAAGGAAAGGTTCATCAAGTCAAGGTCAAGTATGGAAGTAACCAGCTTGCAAAAGTTGGGGCATAAGATGGATCGAGTTACATCGTTTCTTTGTCTATTGCCAACACATGATTGTGCCAATTTACAAAAATTAAGGACTATTGACGTCCATGTTTTATTTCCAGAATATGCGACAAACAATGTTGTTTTAATGAAAATCTGAATTGATTCAACCATATGTTCTACTTAATTCCTGTGTAAAATTTGCAATACTTCGACAATGCATCATTCACATACATCCATGTTTATTTTTCACATTGGTGGCATTGGTCATTGCATTCTTTCCTTGAAATCAGAACTGACAGCTCAAGTAGTGCCCCCAATGATGGAGAGGGAGATGATAACAATGATAGTAGACACATTACCGGTGTTCTACTATGAGAAGATGGTGGGTTACACGCCTTAGTTTTTATCGGCGAAAGGATCGACGTGGGTCTAAAAAGAGGCAAATTTGATCATCCTGCTTTGATAAATAAGAAGCCTGGGGCAAATGGAGAGAATAAGAAGAAGGGAGGAACCCATGTTGTGACTGTTGTTCCTATATGGCCAAATTTTCCACCAGCTCAACAATGTCAATACTCAGCCAATATCGGCCCTTCTCATTACCCACCACCCTATCAGCCAAGAACACCCAATCATCCACAAAGGCCACCCCTAAATTAGCCATAAAGCCCGCCTGCCGCACATCCAATACCAAACACCACCCTTAACACAAACCGAAACACCAATTGAGGAAGGAATTTTCCAGAAAAAAAGCCTGTAGAATTCACCCCAATTCCGGTGTCGTATGCTAACTTACTCCCATTTCTACTCAATAATGCAATGGTAGCCATAACCCTAGCCAAGGTTCCTCAACCTCCATTTTTCCGAGGATACAACTCGAATGCAACATGTGCTTATCATGGAGGAGTCCCGGGGCATTGCATTGAGCATTGTATGACCTTGAAACATAAGGTACAAAGTCTAATTGATGTGGGTTGGCTAAAATTTGAGGAGGATAATTGCTTATGAATTATGATGTTGGCAAGTGGCACTATGCATGGGGCCATTTGAAGGTTGTTGTTAGATGTCTCCAATGACTCATTAGGATTTTCAAGTTTAAGCCATTACTGTAAACAACAGTCACAATGCTAATAATATGGATAAATTTAATGTCCTTGTCTCTCATTCTCTCACAAATTACATCTTTGCTTATTTAACTTTCACTGGAATATGAATGTAAGTCGTTGGTTTATTTGCTCAAGCGACCTGTGTTCCTGAGTTTGACTTCCAAGTTTGTTCAATCAGAAATTGCTCGTTCTACACGTTTGGTGAGAGTGCTAACATGTAAAGTAAAAAGAAAAAGAAAACAACGTTTGATTAAATGTGTTTCAAATCAAGAAGTACAAAAATTCATGTGACCTCATTTTATCATTCTTAAAAGTTTATCTTTTTGAGAGAAAAGTGAGTTATCAAGAACAGGAGTCATTTGACTTAATCTATCAATTAAAAATCCTTTAAATATTTCTCGTCCTTGAAAATTCATTTTCGAGAACCTGCATAGTTTCTTTCATTTTTTTCATTTTTTTCTTGCTACAAGGTCATGACAAAAGACATGAATAGATACCTCAGAGCCCTACACTGGGGCAATGAGAGGCACCGTGCATAAGCCTCAAGCGAACCTAGGGGCAGATCAGAAGTTCTTACCCGGTAGGTCGAAAGGGCAGCCTAAGCAAAAATTAGGGTTGATATAAAATAATAATAATAATAATAATAATAATATTAAGGTTTTGTCCCAAAATCCAAACTACCAAAGGATCTAAGTCAAGATTTGAAATGACACATGGCCATTTTTCAACATCCCAAACACTAATTTATCCCTTGCTACCCCCTCCGAGCCAAAGCATATTAAAAAAAAGCAAAAGTAAAATAGAAACCCTAAGTAGGAACCACCGTTAAACCAGTGGAAAGAGCAATGCAAACAACACATGCATGAGGTTGGGCAACAATGAAAGAGAAAAAGAAAATAAAATCCACCAAAGGCGAGTGAAGAAAAAAGAAAGACAAAGATCTCCAGATTTTACAAGAAAGGTTCAAAAGTGCAACAGAAGATTAATGTATAAGACAAAAGGAGTAGAGCTCAACCTAAGAGTTGAAAGGAACAAAAGTACAAGCAAGACTTTCAAAGTTCTTACTCAATGTAACCCTTAAACACTCTTTGAGCCTTTCTAATCCTTTCTTTCATAGCCCTCTTACCCCTGACCATGTTACAAGCCCAATAAAACCCATGTTGATCAAGGAATGACTAATTTTGCTTTTAAGTTGGGATTCTGGAATGAAACCCACACACGCTTGTGACTATTGAAAAAATATATCTAAAAAAAGAGAGGAGATAATCCTCGAGGTTTAACGCTTGCACATTTGAAAAAAAAACTCATTCGACCAGGAGCTCGTGGAAAATGCCCAAAGACAATTTTGATAGTAGGGTACATTTGATGTTAGTCGCTCATGCAGACCCCTTAGGATTCCTATTGAATCCAAGGGTGGCCTTTGTTGTATAAATTCTTTCGGGATCAACCCATGTCATCAAGTTTTAGCGGGATCAACAAACCCATGGCATCACTCTATGACCTTAAATCAAGAAAGTTTCACTTGGTCATATACCAAAGTGTAACCATCCTTTGCCATCCTTCAATGGTGCATGTGATTGGTCCCAAAGCCTTATATTTCTCTTGCTGTGCAGAATAATCAATGTCTTTAAACAAAAAAAAAAGATGAACCCTAGGATTTCAATTGATTTTTTAAATGTCAAATGGGTCCACTGCCATCACCCAAAATTGTCAAGTGGTTAAATAAAAGCATACACTCTGAGGGAGTCCCCCAAGAGATTTGCCAAAAAGGATAAGATGAAGTTGCATGAGTTATCACATATTTCAAAAAAAGACAGTCAATCTGTGTTTTCCACAAGAAGCAAAAAAATCAAAATCAAAATCATGAAAATGGGAAAGAAAGTCATGAGCATTACACATTTTTCATGATTCAAAACCTTTTCGCATTACTAGCATTTCAACATGAAGATTGCATGCATCTACATCCCAAACATCATGTTCATATTAGGCTATAACTTTTCTCTTTATATACCAAATTCCCAAATCTAATGTCCTATCTTTTGAGTTTAGGATGAGAGGCCCTCTCAAAGAGTCAACCTCTTGCTTGCTCATAAGGTTAAGCCCTTTGGAACTAGTACCTATTGGCATGTTTCATAGGACTCAAAGTCCTTGCCTTTAGCTTTCATGGGACTCAAAGTCCTCGCTTTTATCTTTCATAGGACTCAAAATCCTCGCCTTTATCTTTCATAGGACTCAAAGTCCTCGCTTTTACCTTTCAGAGGACTCAAAGTCCTTACCTTTATCTTTCACAGGACTCAAAGTCCTCACCTCTATCTTTCATAGGACTCAAAGTCCTCGCATTTATCTTTCACAGGACTCAAAGTCCTCGCCTTTACCTTTCATAGGACTCAAAGTCCTCTGTCTTTATCTTTCATAGGACTCAAAGTCCTCATCTTTATGCATTCAAAAGACTACAATGTCTTCATTTACATTTCAAAGACTTCAATCTCTTTTGTCAAGACTATCAAAGTCTTCTTTACTTTTCCAAGACTATCAGAGTCTTTTGTCAAGACTATCAAAGTCTTCTTTACATTTCAAAGACTATCAGAGTCTTTTGTCAAGACTTCAATATCTTCAGTCATTTAGGCTTTCAAAAGACGACAATGTCTTCATTTACATTTAAAAAGACTTCAATGTCTTTAGTCATTTATGCTTTCAAAAGACGACAATGTCTTCATTTTCATTTCAAAGACTTCAATGTCATTTGTCTTTTATAGGACTCAATGTCCTAGTTTGTGCTTCATAGGACTCGATGTCCTCTATTGAACTTATGGTGTTGAACGTCAGTTACAGTGCGAAATAGATGATCATTTAGTGTTTTGATCAAAAATGCGAAAAATACCCAAAAAAAAGGGGGCAAAAGGATCTTTTCCTTGGTTTTCCTGGACCTTAGCTCGCCCAGGCTAGCCTCTGGCTTGCCTGGGCCACCAAATAACTTCATGGTGAAGAAACCAACTCACCTGGGCGAGCTCATTGCTTCAGCACTAAGTTTCAGCTCACCTGGGCGAGCTGCAACTACCCCAAAGTGACCCTTTGCTAATAAATAGGCGTTCTAGGGGTTGATTTAAGGGTTCCAAGGTCAGAAAATGAGGGAATTGGGAGAGGAGTGAAAGAAGAAAGAAGAGGAAACGAGGCCGAGGCACTACCAAATTACGATCGTAATTGACGTCTACATCGTTCTTCATTCATTCTTCGTTCGTCATCCGGTTAGTGTTTGTCTTTAAGGATTTGAATATGATTCATGTATCCTTAAGGGTCCTCTTTATTGTTTTATGCATCTTCATCTCCTTCTCCTATCATCGGTAATCGCTTTTCTTTTGTAAAGTAAGTTTTAACTGATCATTAGTGCCGCAAGTTATCTTTTAAAAAGGTTGAAGGTTAATAAGCAAAAACCAAGATAAAACCAACTCATAACTAATTTCTTTTTATCAAATATCACTTGAGATCGTTTCAAGGTCCAACGCCTTAACGATTATCTCTTATTTTCAAAAATCAAAAGATCGTTTCAAGGTCCAACGCCTTAAATGACTCTCTCCGCTTTTTAAAGTTTAAAACATTGTTTCAAGGTCCAACGCCTTAAACGACTTTTGTTCACAATTAAAATCAATCTTTCAAAAAACATAAAATCAATGTAACACACAAGCTTTCAGTTTTTAAAGAACTACGTAGGTCTGAGTTCCTCGTCACACTTGAGGATACATAGGAGCAAGGACAATGCTCTTGTCGACCCCAAAAAGTAAAAAAACATAAAAAAGGGAAAATAAATAAATATTGAAGTCATGATTTTACACACTCGATTAAAGGCTGTCATTCCTTGTGACAGATGCGTGGGGTGCTAATACCTTCCCCGCACGTAAACAACTCCCGAACCCTTATTCTCAAATTTTGCAGACCCATTTTTTATTTTTCTAACGTTTTCCTCGAATAAACGTTGGTGGCGACTCCACGCGTTTTCTTCATGGGAAGACGCACCATTTGATCTCGCCTCGCCCACCTACCGAAGGATAGGTTGCGACAACATGCATATAAAAACTGCATAAAAAAAGTATAATCTACAAAATACAATTTTTATTATTGATTGATGTTCATTGAAACCCCAAAATTTTGCAGATTTTTTATATTTAATGAATTTTACTATAATTTTTATATTTTCTAACAAATTTTAACCAATGACTTGTTTAGTCTGTTAGAAATAATATTAAAAAATATATTAACATATTATTAGCACTCTTCGTTGATACTATGATGTTATCATCAAGAATTCCAATGAAATGTCTTTTTCTTTAGGAATTGACCTTGTTTTTTAATTTGGAAAATTTGGAGTTATTTGGAGTTAAGTGTTTATTTTTATCTTAACACGGTCCACATCTATAATTGTAATTGCAACTATGATCACATAAGTGGGATTTTTCTGCAACTATCCATTATTTATTCTAACTTAATCGTAATGATGATTGCAACTATAAAGTTTTTTATTTCGTAACATTAATATTGTATGTCTTGTAATTTAAAATTCTTACATTAAAAAGTTTTTTTTCCTCTATAAAAGTGGACACACTACTAAAAAAGCATGTTTCCACGACGTCAAATTTAAGTCGATTCTCGAAAACCGATGTAGAAAATTATCTAGTGGCATTTTTGAAATTAAGTATAACTTTTTAAGTACGATAACGATAGTTTTCAGAAAACCGTATTTGATTTGGAGGTTACTAGGACGGGCTTTTATTTAACCATCTTTGATTTTAAGTTGAAAATTAAATTCAGATCTCGTAAACTCTGCCATTTTACTTCTCGTGCCTTTGTTCCAATCTCGGTTGATTCTGCTTCTCGTGCCTTTGTTTCATTTTCATCTTTGTCAGTGCCCCTTCGAGTTGTCCGTTAGTCGATGGCGGACTTTGACAATGACTTCGGTGGCAAGGGGTTGAGATGTTGCCACAGGAGCAGGATCGGTTTCTCCCAATCGTGAACGTGAGCCACATCATGAAGAAGGTGATGCCGGCAAACGCGAAGATCTTGAAGTACGTGAAGGAGACGATGCAGGAGTGCGTGTAAGAGTTCATCAACTTCATCACCGGCGAGGCCTCCAACAAGTGCCAACGTGAGAAGCGCAAGACAATCAACGGCGATGACCTGCTCTGGGTGATGACCACTCTGGGCTTCGAGGATTACGTGGAGCCTCTCAAAGGCTACCTCTAGTGCTTCCGAGAAATTGAAGGAGAGAAGACCGTGGCTCCCTTCTCGGAAACTCTCACACCCTTCCTTACCAAGGATCAAAATATGGGGTTACTCATGGAAGCTTACTTGTGGGGCTTCTATGGAGGCTGGATCTTTGAGCTTTAATGAGGTCCTTTAATGGTGATTTTCCACCATGGAGATGCAGCAGAAGACAAAGGAGAAGAGGTGAGAGGAGGTGCCATCAACTAGGGAATAAGCCATGGACGAAGGAGCTTCACCACCAAGATGAGCCTTGGATAAGAAGCTTGGAGAGGATGCTTCAATGGAGGAAAAGAAAGAGGGAGAGAAAGAGAGAGGGGGGAGCACGAAATTGAAGGAAGAAAAAGGGAGAGAAGTTGAACTTTGAGTTGTGTCTCACAAGACTCTCATTCATCAAAGTTACAACAAGTGTTACACATGCTTCTATTTATAGACTAGGTAGCTTCCTTGAGAAGCTTCTTTGAGAAAACTTCCTTGAGAAGCTAGAGCTTAGCTACACACACCCCTCTCATAACTAAGCTCACCTCCTTGAGAAGCTTCCTTAAGAAGATTCCTAAAGAAGCTAGAGCTTAGCTACGCATACCTCTCTAATAGCTAAGCTCATCTCCTTGAGATGAGAAGCTAGAGCTAAGCTACACGCCCCCTATAATAGCTAAGCTCATCCCCATGAAAAAATATATGAAAATACAAAAAAAATTCCTACTACAAAGACTACTCAAAATGCCTCGAAATACAAGGCTAAAACCCTATACTACTAGAATGGCCAAAATACAAGGCCCAAACGAAGGAAAAACCTATTCTAATATTTACAAAGATAAGCGGGCTCATACTTAGCCCATGGACTCGAAATCTACCCTAAGGTTCATGAGAACCCTAGGGCCTTCCCTTGGATCTCTGGCCCAATCTACTTAGAGTCTTCTATCCAATGCCCTTGCGGGGTAGGATTGCATCATTCCCTCCACCTTGGAAAGGATTTGACCTCATATCTTGAGGTTCTTCATACTCTAGGCTCCTTCCTTCAACACCTGTAAAAAGAACAAAAACATATGTATTAGTGGTGTTTGGTATGTTGAAGTAAGGTAAGGTCTGAAAACCCATTTCTTAGGCATCTTCCCATGAAGGAACATGGTTTCTCACCAACTCAATGAGTGGTGCTACAAGTATAGAAAAATATGGGACACATGGAAGCCCCAAATTTTTCCTATACTTGGTGGAGTGGGCCACTTAGGAATGATCTTTATTCTCTTAGGGTTCATGGGAACCCCTTGATCACTATTTGAAAAATTAAGAAAAGTAACGCAATAAAACATACATTTTTCTGTATTTTCATATTGATTATTCCTACAAAAAAGTATAACAAACCTAAGGTGTTCCATATGAGTACCTAAGTTTGTATTGAAACTAAAAATAAGAACAAACCTACCTAATGGGTCCTTATGTACACACACCATGAAGATGTTAAGTGCACGAGTGATTTTACAAAAGAGGGTTGCACTACTCAAAAAATTCATCATACCACCTATTTTAGGGACTTGGTGCCTCATAATACCTATTTTGGGCACCAACAAAGCACAAGGATTTAACCTCTTGCGAACCAAACCCTCATCCAACAACTTCTTTACTTGAGGAATAAAATCAAGCCCAAGAGACGTGGCAATGCTAGCAAGTGTCTTTTTACAAAAGAGAAAATGTGGAGGTTGTCTAAGAGGGAAAGTTTCTTTAATGTTTGTCTTTATTGTTAAATGAGTTTCCTTCTTAGCTAACCTCTTGGAGGAGACACTTACCTCCTTACACTTCTCTTTAACCACTAATGGTTGTCCATCTTCTTGGGGGTAGATTTCTTCACTAGATTCTTCCCATTTTGCTTCTTCACTTTCACTAGAGGAAGGTGAAGTAGTAGCCTCATCTTGGCTACTATAAATGTCTTGGCCCCTCATAATCATGGTTTTTGTGGTGGGGCATTGAGAAGTAATGTGTCCTCTTCCAAGACATTTAAAGCACTTTATAGAGCTAGTTTTCTCTTGCATACTAGCCTTAGGGGCTTGCTTTTCTATTGTCTTCCCCTTATAATCTTTGGGCTTAGAAGGTGTCACCCCTAAGATGCCTTGACCTTGGTCTTTCTTTGGATAAGAGTGAGAGCCATAAGATTTTGATATAGACTTCTTTTTAAGTTGTTGCTCTACCCTTATTTCCCAAACTAAGTTAGCCTCTACATTGTCTTTCCCATGGAAGTATGGGAGGTTAATGTTAGCCTCTTGAGGCTTTCTTTCCTTTTCTCTTCTATGGGAGTGAGGTCTAAGATGTGGCCTATGCCTTCCTTCGTAATAGTCACGAAGTTCTTCACTTAGGCTCTTGCAAGAATTATGACTATTATAGGAGGCATGTTTTTCTCTTGTCATTTCTTTCATTATTTTTCTTCTTTCTTCCTCTCTTATTTTCTTTCTTTCATCTTAACTTATTTCTTCCACTCTTTTTTTTCCTTTTTCTTTTCTCTCTTATTTTTCTTTCCATAACTTGAGGGAACTCAACTCATCTAAGATTCTAGATAAAGGGTCTTTATGACTAGTATCATCGCCATTAGCACTAGATGAATGATGACTCATGTTGGTTCCTAAGTTCTGGTTCTTTCTTGTTGGAAGTTTGAAAACAAAAGGTAAAAGAAGCTATGGTTGAAAATAGCCAAAATAAACACTAAAAGAGGTGTGAAAGATAAGGTAAAAACTAATTGGTAAAATGCAAGCTATCTAGGTGGTCTGACAATGGAAGGTAAAGGAAAAAAGCTATGAAAGTAAGCAAGAAAAGTAAACTAGGTGAATCCTAAGAGTGTTTGGATGACCACATCAAGGTTCCCAACAAAACACTCACAATCCTAAGGAAAAATTACCTAAAATTATTACACACAAATGGAAGTTTGGTAACTTATTGGAGGCTCCCAACACACTTCCAATGAAAGGCCTTTTTGTTACAAAACTTGAAAGCAATAAAGGTAAGTACATTGCAAATTAAAAAAAATTACAAAACGTCCTCAATTTTGGTGGTTGTTATCTCTTTGGTGATTCACTCAATTTGGAGTGCTTCTTAGTCCAATAACTCTTAAGGTGGTTGGCCCCTTGCTTCTTGACTCAAATTCTTCAAGGGATGGTACCAATCCTCCTTTCCAATTCCCTATATGGCAACTCACAAACAAGGAAACAAAGAGACAAGCAATAACCAAAGACAAAAAAAATGAAATGAAATCTAAACCAATGGAGTTTTAACAAGACAATTTTTCAAGGATTATTCAACAATTAAAGCAATGAAAAGGACATAGAAGCAAGCTAGGACTCAAAGAGAAACTTAGAATGGCTCTAGAGTAGAGTAAAAAAAAACTAAAAAAAAGACTCAACAAACCTCTAGTTTTGGCACTTGTTTTCACAATAATTTTCAATTGAAATTTCAAAACTAGGATTGGTATAAAATAGGCACCAATTATAGAACAAATTTTGAGCCAAAACAACAAGCACACTTTCCTTTCATTTTTTTTTCCTAGACACTGATTTTTCTTCCAACTTGTGTGATTTTTATTATTTTTTCCTTTAATCCAAATCTCTTGGTTCTTTTTTTATAATTTTGGTCCAGATGTCTAGAAAATCCAGTAAAAATTTCAGCTCAAAATTCGAAGTAACCAATTCTAAGTAATTTTTACAAGTTTATATGTCCAAGTTGCCAGCACCAACGATTTTTTTTAAGCATGGTATATTGATTGCCTTGGGCTTACTTTCAACCTTCCTATGTATGTTGAACTCACTAGGATTGTTTACCACAGTTTTAGGAGTTCAATATTCGGCAAATTTACTATAGGGGGCTTCTTTTAAAAACATTTTACGAAACAGGGTCTGTTTTAAAACAAATTGCAAGGGGGGTCTCTTATTTACGTGGGTGCTGTCATTGTTACTGGCGTGAAGCTTGGAAACGCCACTGGCAATGGCGGAAGGGGATGCCGCCATTGGAAGCAGCGGGACAGGCGCCCAGTCACTGCCCATACTGCCATTCGTACTGGCGGGATAGGGCTGAGTAGGAGAGAGGAGCATGTCGCCATTAGAGCTGGCAAGATAAGAGAGAGTACCGCCATTGGTGCTGGCGGGACGTGCCAACGTGGACAGTCCCGCCATTGGCACCTGCGTTACACCTTGAAGCATGTGACCTTGCTGTTCTGCAGATGGCAGTCTAAACGTGAGTAGGCGCAGTGTTTAGGGTTGCAGTTCTGAAAAGGCTAGGGCTAGTGCATGTGAATGTTAAAAATTTGAACGTTGGGTTTAAGTTTTCAGCTATAAAAAAAATGTCTGAAGCTTATTCTTTACACTTACATTTCTCCTTGAGTTCTCTTTCTATTTCTCCTTGAGTTCTCTTTCTGTGTTTTTTCTTGAGTGTGAGTTTATTGAGCTTGTGCTTGCTGTGCTCCTTGGTTCAAATTGGATTCAAATTTGGTGGTTGCTGTGTGCTTCCTTCCTTCCTTCAAGTGTGTGCCCTTACCCTTACCCTTCCTTCCTGGTAAGTGTTTTCAAAGTAAATAAAATTTATATATTTTTGTTAATAAATATTATAAGTTTAAGTTAGTTAGTATTAACAAATATTCTAAGTTAGTTAGTATGTAAATAGTAGGTTAGTTAGTATTAACAAAAATTCTGAGTTTAAGATAGTTAGTAGTAGTATTGTGTAGTTATTTTTTACGTATTAATATTAATAGATATACAATTGTTAGGTTAGTTACTATGAAAATATTATTTGGTTAGTTAGAATGAAAATTTTATTTAGTTATTGTATGTATTGTTAGATATTATATGTGTGATATACATACATATATATATATATATATATATATATATATATATATATATATATATATATATATATATATATATATATATATGAAAATAATATTTGGCTGAAAATATTATTTGGTTACTTAGTATGAAAATATTATATATTTGTTTAGTTAGTATAAAAATATTACGTGTGTATATATATATATATATATATATATATATTTAGTTGTTGTATATATTTTTAATAATATTTTTATAAATGTGCGTAGTTTAATTTATATTATCTACAAATAATGTATAAATTGATTTGTGAATTTATTGTATTATATTTTATTTTGCAGTAGCAATGGCATCTTCATCACATATTAACATTAAGTCTGGCCCCATCGATGCTGATGTATTATGGATGCAACCTAAGCATGTTTCAGAACATGTTTGGAATGGGGAAGAAGATCGGAAATTACATATCAGACGAGCTGTCCCCACGTATCAAGGGGAAGAACAAATTCCAGAGCAAATTTTTCCTTTTCTTCAACAATCTGGTTTCGACTGGATTATCAAGATGAGATACTTAAAAATAAATGCCTCATTAATTAGTGCTCTGATAGAAAGATGGAGGCCGGAAACACATACGTTTCACATGAGATGCAGAGAGTGTACTATTACTCTACAAGACGTCTCTGTATTGTTAGGTATAAGTGTGGATGGTTTACCATTAATCGGTCCAACAAATCTTGATTGGGCTGATTTATGTGAGGAATTATTGGGAGTCAGACCACAAGAAGGTGAAATTAAAGGTAGTGTGATTAAATTAAGTTGGCTGGCTCACCATTTTGCACAAATAAATAATGACGACGACGAAGAACAAGTACGAAGGTTTGCCCGTGCATGGATACTGAGATTCATTGGAGGTGTCTTGTCCGTTGACAAAACCAGTAACAAAGTTTCGCTAAGGTACCTTCAATTTTTACGTGACTTTGAAGAATGTGGCACATATGCATGGGGAGCTTCCGTACTTGCTTTTCTATACAGAGAGATGTACAGTGCCACCGATTATAAAACTAAATCAATCGGAGGTATGTGCATCTTACTACAAATGTGGGCATGAGAACGATGTCCAACCTTGGCTCCAAAGAGGACTCCTTCCCAAGTAGAAAATACACCACTGGGGCACAGGTCAGTCATTTTTAACAGCGTCTTTCATTTCAATAGAATAAATGGTTTTAGGGTATATTAAATTTTAATCTTTGTAGGTGGCTGCGACGTGGAAACCAACATATCGGCAATGATGATGTGAGAGTTTTTCGTCGCAAGTTGGATATTATGAAACGTCATGAGGTAAGAACATGCTATTGTATTTGTAAAATAAAAAATTATATGTGTTATTTTACTACAATGTTCACAACTATGTTGTTATATGCAGTTTGTGTGGGAGCCTTACCCATCAACCGTTATATCACTGTTGCCTCCCGTTTGTTTAGTCGGAAGTCTCGCGTGGTACGCGGTGGTGCCACTAATTTGTTTCCAAGTTATTGAGTGGCACCAACCGGACAGAGTGTTGAGAAAATTTGGGATGCAACAACCAGTTTCAGAGTCTCCTTCACAACCCTTATACATTCATGGCATAACATTAAAAGGGAAACATGACGAAAATTGGAGGCAATTGTTCACCCCAATGATTCATCAGTGGAATAATCGCCATGCATTTAGGGTCGACGGTTATCCCTGATAAGAAGGCCTATTGAGCTTTAACTCGGACTACATGGTCTGGTATAGGCAAAAGACAAAGATGTTTGTTGACCCACAAAATGCAAAGATCGTTCGTTCTTCGTTTTCTTCAGTCTTCAACTGGTAAGTACCCCAAACCGAGCTTTTCAATTCATTCTATGTACCCGTGGTGGTCCACATTTTGTTTCATGTATTTTTATTCTCGTTTTAATTCGCTTTCCGTACCCCCTTTTGACGTGCTTCAGTCATTTATTTAAGTCATTTCTCGCCTAATCAAAAAATAAAATAAATTTCCACCGATCGTTGGAATCGTATCATCCGTTAATTTCTGTTAAAATGAATTCCGACTGTTCGGTCGTGCCGCAACCACGTTGGAAATCAAAAAAGAGGTAAAATAATAATATAATAATAAAAAATATCTCTTAGTAAAATGAAGCGAAAAAATCAATCGGACATTTTCTCTTTGGGATTTCTCCTTCTTAATTGAATTGACTAATAACTAAAGTGAAACTAAGGCTAAAATCAACTCGCCTAGTCAAGCTCGTCCACAAAAAATAGGGTTTGAAAGTTTATCATTTCAGTTTTTCTTACCAAGTAAAAAGGATCGTTTTTAAGGTCCAACACCTTAAAATGATCACCATTCAAGTAAAAAGAATCGCTTGATTCACTCTTAAGAAAGAACTACGTAGGTCTGATTTCCTCTTTGGTGGAGGGTACGTAGGAGCAAAAGCCCCGCTTTTGTCAACCTCAAAAAATAAAAAGAAATAAAAGTTAAGGTAATACAATTTCCACAATTCTAAAAAATAGGTTGTTGTCCTTCGAGACAAACGTAAGAGGTGCTAATACCTTCCTCAAACGTAAATACAACTCCCGAACTTAGAATTTTCATCTTGACCGGTTTCCTTCGGTTTTTCCGACGTTTCCCACAAATAAACGTTGGTGGCGACTCCGCGCACCCGTGAACCTCGCCCTCGCTCGCTCGCAGAAGGGCATGTTGCGACAGTTGGCGACTCCACTGGGGACTATTTTTATGAGTTAGGCCTATTTTTAAGGAATTGTGGATTTGTGAAACTTTGTGTGTGCATTTGTTGAACTGTGTAAAATGTAAATAACTGTTGTCTATTTCGCATTCTTTACACTGCATTCTAAGCACCCACGGGTTTGAGTAAATAAAGGGCCCTACACCCGGGTTCATGGGAATTTAAGGAGTGGAGGTGAATCTATCATCATGCTAGGTCTCCGACTTGCTTGATAATAGTGAAACCTCGTCTAGAGCTTTCTCTCTTTATAATGTGTTGTCGCTGGTATTCCATACCGCCACAATATTATTATCTTGAGTGATGATACCTCTAGAAAACAGTCGTGTGAGTTATGAATCGTTGGGAGTAGTTATTAGAGACCCCTAGATATTATCCTATAGGTCCCTAAAATAGGGGCACGAAGCGAACACGCTGCGTGCCTTTTAAACACTGTCATGCATATAACCTAAAGGTCATGTACGCCTTTGTTGTATGATTATTTGAGGATATTGCCATGCTGTGTAAATCCCCCTGTTGTGCTTTTGCGCATCTGCATCATGCCGTCACACATGCGTTGTATGTGGGTCTCGTCTTTTGTCGTGGGAAGTCGGAAGATCCATATCGTCTTCTTAACTGCACACATGGGGCACTGCGCCCCCAAATGTGCAAGTAAGGAGAGATGATTTTCTGGGCTCTCGTGTCCGTAATTGCATTCATATCATGCATCGCATAAGCATCTCTTCATGGCATCATAATGAACATATCGTTCCTACATTTGTCCGTTATCATATTCCAGCATCCCATTTTGCATGAGTCATTGCATCATCATGCATATGCGTTCAACATACTTTTTGTTCTACATGTTTGCTCATACATGATCCTTGTATTTTCCTCTACAAAACAAAAACAAAAAAAGGGAAGCATGAAAATTCATGATGCATTCTTAGTTGCAGTGCTAGGTACCATGAGCCAACCATGTTGGGATCATAAACCCATTTCTAAAATTAAAAAAAAAAACACAAACAACAAAACAAAATGATTGAGCATGGTACCTAATGCGTGGTTAATTAAGAAAGGATGTCTCTTCGGGCATCTCAATCTCATAATTACATTTTCCATGCATAGCATGCGTATTCCTGAGTCTTTCATCTCTATGAAATGTTGTTGAAGTATTGACAATCAGAATTGCCATTCCCTGGGTTATGGGGTTGAACCAAGCTCGTGCTTTTACGAAAAGGTTCATCGAGTCAAGTTGAAGTAAGGAAGTAACCATCTTGCAAAATTGGGGCAAAAGATGGATCGTGTTACATCATTGCTTCATCTACTGCCAAACACGTTTAGGATTGTTGATATCCTTGTTACTTTCAGCTTCATCTTGACAAAGATGTCATGGACCATGTTGAAAATCTAAATTGATTCAACCCCATGACCTGCCTAAAAATTCGCAATACTTCAACTATGCATCATTTGCATACATCCATGCTTTTCATTGGTTGCATTGCTCATTACATTCTTTCCTTGAAAAATAAAATAAAATAAAATGAACTTAATCATTGTTATAAAAAAAATGCTTTACGGTGCCCTCACCGAACCTATGTTAGAGCTAGAGTAATGGGTGAAGTAGAGGAGGTACAAGAGAAGATGAAGGCTGACATGGAGGCCATGAAAGAGCAAATGGCCACGATGATGGAGGCCATGATGATCATGAAGAAGATAATGGAAGCCAGTGCAGTTGCAGTTGCCGCTACCAGCACTGTTGCTAAGGTGAACCCGATGCCCCCATCTGCCCTCAACCAAATGAATCATCCAACCTCAGCTATGGTAGGAAAAGATTTGGGAAGTACGGGCGGCCCCCATGATGTGCAAATTCAAAACGAGCACGCCTTCCCACCATATGGCTTGCCTCTCAACTATACGCCACCCAATGTGGCGTACACTCCCAATAAAAATGTCAATAACTCCACTCCTATACCCATTGAGAGCCAACAACCCCAAACTGATCATGCACATGTCTCTTAAACCGTGGGGGAGACACATGAAATTCCCCACCACAATCTAGCCGACTTCGAGCCTTGTCTCGGATATGCCACTGAAGGGCAAACAGTTGGTGGTATACCCCTACAAAACCCTTTGGAGGGCCCTCAGTATCATCCCCAGCTACACCTCTTGCATTCCACAACAAGTAAAAACCCTCATGCTATGGCAGAAATGGGAAATTTGGATCATCTAGAGGAAAGGCTCAGGGCCATTGAAGGAGGTGAAGATTATGCCTTTGCTAACCTAGAAGAGTTGTTCCTAGTACCCAATATCATCACCCCTCTCAAGTTCAAGGTGTTGGACTTTGACAAGTACAAAGGGACTACTTGCCCCAAGAACCATCTAAAGATGTATTATCAGAAGATGGGGGCATACGCAAAAGATGAGGAATTGGTCATACATTCCTTCCAAGAAAGTCTTACTGGGGTAGCTGTTACCTGGTACACTAACTTGGAACCTTCCCGAGTCCATTCTTGGAAGGACCTAGTGGTTGCCTTCGTTAGGCAGTGTTAGTATAATGTCTTCGGATAGGATGCAACTATAGAACATGTGCAAAAAGGGGGCACGAATCTTTCAAAAGAATATGCCCAAGGGTGGAGAGACCTGGCAGCTCAAGTGGCACCTCAATGACGGAGAAAAAAATGATGACAATGATAGTAAACACATTACCAGTATTCTACTATGAAAAGATGGTGGGTTACACACCTTCAAGCTTCGCTGATTTAGTTTTCACCGACGAAAGGATCAAAGCAAGTATGAAAAGAGGCAAATCTGATCATCATGCTTTGATAAATGCAAAAAAAAAAACTAGGGCAAGTGAAGAGGGTGAGAATGAGGGAGAAGCCCATGCTGTGACTGCCATTCCTATACAACCAAGTTTCCCACCAACCCAACAATGTCATTACTCAGCCAATAACCAACCTTCTCCTTACCCACCGCCCAGTTATCCACAAAGGCCATCCCTAAAACAACCACAAAGTCTGTCTACCGCACTTCCAATGACGAACATCACCTTTAGCACAATCCAAAAACACCAACCAATATATGAATTTTGCAGCGAGAAAGCCTGTAGAATTCACCCCAATTTCGGTGTCCTATGCTGACTTGCTCCCACATCTACTTGATAATTCAATGGTAGCCATAACCCCAACCAAGGTTCATCAACCTCCATTTCTCCGAGAATATGACTCGAACGCAACATGTGCTTGTCATGGAAAAGCCCCGGGGCATTCCATTGAGCATTGTAGGGGCCTGAAGCGTAAGGTGCAAGGTCTAATTGATGCGGGCTGGCTGAAATTTGAGGAGAATCACGTGTAAATCCTGACATTGACATGAGATGCCACACATGGGGCAATTTTGAAAGCTGTTGTTAGATGTCTCTAATGACTCATCAGGATTTTCAACTTTCACCGAAATTGGGTGCAAGCCATTGGTCTATTTGCTCAAACGACCTGTGCTCCTGGGTTTGGACTTCCAAGACCGTTCAATCAGAGATTACTCGTCTTGCACGTTGGTGGGGGTGCCGTAAAACAACGAGTAAAGTTCAAAACAAATAAGTTTCAAAATAAAAATAAAAAAGGGAGTTCAAAAAGAAAAAAAGCATTTGATTGACTGTGTTTTCAAGACATTCATGTGACCTCATTTTATCATTCCGGAAAGTTTGTCTTTTTAGAGAGAAGGGAGTTATGAAGAATAGGATGTTGGACAAATGGCCTTAGTTACCTTAAGAAACAGGGGGTTAAATTAAGATACGAAGACTATTCCCCAATTAAACTTTCACTCTCTTCGGATTAACAATGCACCCTTAACATGAATTACTCAAAAGACAATTCAAAATAAAATTCTTTAAAGCAAAAGATAAATAGCAGTAAATAAAAGAAGTTTAAGGGAAGAGAGGAATGCAAACTTGATTTATACTGGTTTGGCCACTTCTCGTGCCTACGTCCAGTCCTCAAGCAACCCACTTGAGATTTTCCATTCTCTTTGTAAAACTCTTTTTACAAAGTCTGAACCACATAGGGACAACCCTTCCCTTGTGTTCAGGAATCCTCTACAACAAGAGACCCACGGTCTCTTAATCCCTTTTCAGAAATAAGAAGAAGAGAAGAAGAAATATCTCTTAAAAAAGATAGATTGTACAATGAAGATCAATCAAAATTCCTTATTGAATATGCAAGTGGTTGACCAAGGAATCTTTTTGAGAGGATAAGACAGTTTAGATCAGAAAAAACTCTTAATCTTTTGAAAGGATAAAACTGTTTGGGCAATGAAAACTCTCTTTAAAACATTTGAATGGCCATTCATAAAACATTTGAATAGATGTGTCTCTTGGAAATTTTTCTGAAAATCCCCTCTGGTAATCGATTACAAGACTTGTGCAATCGATTACAGGCTTTAAAATTTGAATTAAAACGTTCAATAAACTGCTGGTAATCAATTACCATCCATGTGTAATCAATTACACGTTATAAATTTTGAATTCAAATTTCTAGTGACTGTGATAAACATTTTCAGCTGCTGGTAATCGATTACCAGAGAGAAAATCTCAATTTGAAATTATAGGATTCTTTGGTCAAACCTTTTGTTTTTTCAATTTGGAAACTTCTTCCTAAAGATTCTAGAGATCAACTTGATCATATATCTTGATTTTCTTGGATTCTTGTCTTGAATAAAACTTAGAAGCACTTGATCCTTTAGCATCATCAAGACATCAAAACATCTTGCTTCTACATAGGAGTCATTTGACTTGATCCATCAACTGAAAAATCCTTCAACTATTTCTCGTCCTTGGAAAATTATTTTTGCAAGAATCAACTGCTTCTTTCATTCTTCCTCACTACGAGGTTGTGAAAACAAGACAACAATTGGTATCTCAAAGCCTTACACTAGGGCAATGAAAGGCACCATGCAAAAACCTCAAGCGAACCTAGGGGTAGATTAGAAGTTTTCACCCAATAGGTTCCCAGCTACAAGGTCATGACGAAAGATAACAATTGGTACCTCAAAGCTTTACACTGGGGCAATGAGGGGCATCGTGCATGAGCCTCAAGTGAACATAGGGGCAGATCAAGAGTTTTCACCCGTCGATGTTTTTAAACAAGAAAAAAGGGGGGGGGGGGGGAGACAAACCCTGGAATTTCAATAGATTGATTAAATGTCAAACGGCTCCATTCCCGTCACTCGAAAACGGTCAAGTGACTAAATCAAACAGAACATGCACTCTGAGGGAGTTCCTGGAGAGATTTGCAAAAGATAGGATAAGGTTGCATGAATTATCACCTTTTTCAAAAGGACAGTCAATCTGTGTTTTCCCAAAAGGTTAAATCAAAATCAAAATCACAAAATAGGGAAAGAATGTCATGAACATTGTACAACTTTCCATTGCATTGCATTGTTTCATATGAGGTCAGCGTTACCAAGTTTCACAACAAAGGTTGCATGCGTCTGCATCCCTAAAAATCATGTTAACTGCATAGATTTCCTACATCTCGTGTCCAATCTTGTTGGATGACCGGCCCTCTCGATGGGCCGATCTCTTGTTTTCTCATAAAGGTGGACCCTTGGGTACTAGTACCTATCACCTTTAGAGGACCATATGTCCTCGCCATCAGAGGACTGCACATCCTCGCCTGCAGAGGGCTGCACGCCCTCGCCTTTAGAGAGCTACGTGTCCTCATTTTCAGTGTGCTCCATATCCACACCTTAGAAGAATATAAGGTCCTTTGCCCTTAGATGCTTAACCGAGACTTGCGCTCCTGGTTAAGGGGCCAGTAGTTTCCTTTTATCAGTTCCTGGGCCACCCCCTGATATTGGAGGGCGACCAACTGTGCGAGCACATCCAGAGAGAGAGGCTATCACGCATCTACTATGCATACCGGGGAAAGATTTCCCCCGTGCCGCTGCAAAAAGACGAGTGCGGACCATGCGCACCAACATGACCACCCTTACGTGGATGACGTTGCTATTTAGCAACATTCTGCCCAGCGACCACAATGCCAATCTCCCCCTGCAGATGTATCAGTTGGTCTGTATCGTCAAGACATAGGTAAGTATGCACATGGCTCAATTGATTTCTGATGTCATCTATTGTTTGCAGGAATGGCACCCACAAAGACACCCAGTGGACCCGGAGAAGTCCAACAGGGCCCTGGGGTTTCCAGCTCTGGTTACGGGTCTCTGTAGTCCTACAGGGTGCCCGTTCCCCCCAGCAAGGTCATGCCATCGTGACATAGGTAAGTATACATATGGTTCAACTGATTTCTGATACCATCTATTGTTTGCAGGAATGGCACCCACAAAGACACTCAGTGGACCCGGAGAAGTCCAACAGGGCCCTGGGGTTTCCAGCTCTGCTTACGGGCCTCTGTAGTCCTATAGGGTGCCCGTTCCCCCCGGCAAGGTCACGTCATCATGACATAGGTAAGTATGCACATCGCTCAACTGATTTTTGATTTCATCTATTGTTTGCAGGGATCACGCCCGCAAGACACCCAGTGGACCCGAAGAAGTCCAACAGGGTCTTGGAATTGCCAAGCTCTAATTACGGGCCTTGGTCAGTTCTACGGAGTGCTTGTCGCCCCCAGCAAGGTCATCAGGCCCCCTACTAATCAAGCTTTCATCAAGAAGTACTGCGTCCCCAGGCAGGCGTAGGGCGAAACACCACAGCAGCCTGGGGATGGCCGACAGCGGGCAATAGACGCACCGCCATCACCTCTAGATTTCACCTCAGCTCATCCACAAAAAGGTTAGAGCGTTGCTTACGACCCATGGCCGACCAATAGGCGACCAAGTCCAAAGCCAAAGGTAAGCAAAGTACTAGGTCAATGACCGACAAGCCATCACGCGTCCAGCTCAAGACGTTAAAGAAGCGCTACTAGGAGGCAACCTAGTACCTTTTAAATCTTTGCTTGTTATCTGATCACCTTTGTTTCTCAAGTCATAGCAGGACACACCTAGTTGCTCATGATCCTAGGAATTTAAATAAAACAAGCACAAGCTCGGAAGGTAGTCATACCTCACAATATATATATATATATATATATATATATATATATATATATATATATATATATATATATATATATGTATGTATGTTTAGGTAGAAAGATACCTTAGATATGCATGTATGTAGCAAAATTTTTTTTATATATGTATGTTTAGGTAGCAAGATACCTTGGATATGCATGTATATAGAAAAAATATCTCACAAAACATATATATGTATGTTTAGGTAGCAAGATACCTGGGACACGCATGTATATAGCAAAATACTTCACAAAAATATACGTATGTTTAGGTAGAAAAATACCTCATGGAAAAAAAGAGAGCAAAAAGAGAGCGAGTAAGAAAAGGATAAGAAGGAAGAAAAAAAATAGAAAATAAAAAGATATAAAAAATAAAAGTTGTCTAGCTAAAAAACAACATGCTTGTGAAAAAAGATAATTTCCAACTTTTCTTTGAAAGATTTTACTGATCTTAACCAGTTTCTGAAAAAAAATGTGTATACACCTGAAGAGTGAATGCTGTGAAAATTTTCCCGAACGCCCAAAATGGACTCGGATGAATGCATGAGTTGATAAAAAAACATATTTTGGAAACACTAGGTTGACTTAAATAGGGAAAATGAATCATGAGCCCTAGTGTCACATGGCCATAAAAACTTGATGCTTGAGTGTCCACATGGGTGCATGCATGACCAGTTTTGCATAAAATTTCCTAATCATCATTGTTGCATGTGTATCATCCCCTTTATCCCCGAACCGCTGGCCAAACCCTGACATATATCATGACCAGTCGTTCTACAAGCCTTGAGCCAAAATCCCAACTTATCATAAACCTTGACCTAGGGTGAGAATGTTAATCCTTGCCCTCAGAAGAAAACAAAAAAAGAGAAAAAAGAAAGAAAATTCCCCGATCAAAGATTGAGAGAAAGCAAAAAAAAAAAACAAAAAAAAAAAGAAACAAAGTTCCCGATCAAAGATCGAAAGAAAACAGAAGAAATATGCAGAAAGGTCTTTGGACCAGACAATATTTGAACAATACAGAATTGTCACCAAGTAAACAAGAAAAAAGGAAACCACGACCTAAAGTGGTCCTCTCCCTTTGATTGCCAACCAAAATCCTGTGCGCTAGCGACTTTCTCGCCCCGCACTAAACAAAAACAGAAAAGGAAAAGGCAAAAACACTCAAAGCCAAGTTCCCCACCTAAAAACCATTCCCGAAAAAAATCATATTGATCCATGATCACGCATTTAATCTTTGATTTGATAGGAAATGATTTGCAAAATCAAGTCATGACATATCTATGGTTCGGAGTTAGGATAAAACACTTACCTGTGTGAGATTGATACACTTTGAGTGATTTTCTTCTATTTTTGTTGAACCCAGTGCTTCCTCTAAATGGTCATTTAGAAACGAAATGCTAACATCCAAAATCTCATTTACGGTTATGAGAAAATTTCATCAGCATACTCTCCTTCCCCGATAGACACATTGTTTTTCATCCAAAAAGCATATGTTGCTCTGATCAGTTGGAAGTTTTGTCTCTTTACTAAAGCATGTTCGCATTTTAGTGAAGAAAACACCGAGACTATTTTTAGTCTCACAGTTTCAAGAACTACGTAGGTCTGAGTTCCTCATCACAAATTGAGGATACGTAGGAGCAAAAGCCCTGCTTTTGTCGACCACCCCACCTTTTGTTACCGTGACCCAAGAGTCCGGTGGCATGCGGAGCCACATGACCGTGGGATCCCCAAATTCGTATGTTCCATCATTTATCATTTGTATGTTATCTTGTTTCTATGACTAGAGGGACTAATGTTGTTTCGTTTTGATTGACTTTTGTTCTGTGCATACATGTCGTTTGAACTGTTACGTTAGTATTTACTTCGTTGTTGCCAATAGTGTTTGTTGAAGTTCCAGAATCGTGTAGAATTTTTTCATTTTTAGAAACATCATCCAAAATAAAAATAAAATGAACCAAAATCATGATAAAAAGAAAGAAGTGTTGTGAATAAATGTCTACGCATATAAAGAAAAAGAAAAATGTTTCTCATATATGAATGTAGAAGGAAAATGTGTATAGAAGGATTTTTGCGTGTGTAAATAATGTGTGAAAAGAAATCCTTGTGTGTGTGAGCAACGAGTGTATATAAAGAAACTTTTGTATGAACCATAGGTGTGTGTTGGGAAAAATGAAAAAATCTTTGAACGTAAATAGGGTTTGTATATAGATCGTGTGACGTAAAGAGAAAGAGTTCCAATGCGTGTACAGAAAATTTTTTGTCATGCATAAGAGTGTAGATATACAAAGAAAATTTCTTCATAGAGGACCATAGGTGTATAATTTTGTGAATATATAAAAATGAAACAAAAAGGAAAAAGAAAAAAAGACCGCGAAGGTCGACATGTTATAGTTAAGAAGTATAAATCATTCGTAAAGAGCAAACGTATCTTCTGGAAACAAGGGACTGATGCTAAGAGCTTATTTTCCAGAATAAACCGAGATAAGAATGGATGAATTCATTGAACTGATGGGAGAACATAATTTGGAAACATTGGGTCTGTTTGTGTAAATTCCCAACCGTAGTATCACAATGCCATAAACGGGATGCTTGAGTGTCCACCTGGCTGTAGCCATGACTAATTTTGCACGTTGTTTTCAAATCATCATTGTCACGCGTGCCTTATGGAATAATATGGAAGTTCGGCCCGAAATTGACACCTTGACACCCAAATTTGTTTCGCCCCAGATATCAAGATTGGGTTCCCACGATAAAAGACCCCATTGAAACACAACCTTAGACCTTTTTGAACCTTGGCCTATAAAAAAGAATCCTCATTCTTTCCCCCGAAGCAAAGGACAGTGGAATCTCCTCAAGGGAGAGCAAATAGAATGCTAAAACCCGATTTCCCAAAGAAAGGAAAGGAGGAAGTGGGAAGAAAAGGAAGAAATGAAAAGAAAAGAAAGAAAAAGAACGATTAAAAAGAAAGAAAAAGAAGGATTCCTGATCGAAGATCGCAAGGAAGTGAAAATGGAAAAGACCGGAGGAAAACAGAGTAATTCTCGATCAATGAAAGAAAGGGAATGGAAAATCTTCAGACCAGATAAATTTTTGGCAAAATAAGTGACTGTCGGCAAAGGAAAACCCATTTTTGGTGTCTCTTCATTTTGAATTGCCATTCTCGATTGGAGATATCCCACCCCACATGAACAAAGAGGAAAAGACCGAAACACCCAGCTTCCTCTCCAAAAAATACTACCCTCGAGAAAATCCTATTGGTCCGTGATCGTACGTTTGATCTTTGATTCGGTAGGAAATCGTGTGCAAAATAAAGTCATGGTGCAGTTATGGTTTGGGAATAGGATGAAACACTTGCCTGTGTGAGTTTTATACACTATGAGTGATTTATTTTCAGCTTAGCCCGATGTTTCCCCCTCATGTTCATTTAAAAGCTAAATGTTGACATCCTGCCCTTTCATTTTCGGTCACAAGGAAGATTACCCTTGGCACAAGTATATTGTTTCTCTAAGATATGGTGCTCTCGCGAATGATTTATTTTTCTTTGCAAAAAGCATGTTCGCCTTTTTAGGTGGAAAAACCCGGTGGACCGTTCGGTCCTACCAACAAATCTTATTCGGAGACCCATGAATTCATTGCCTAGCGTTGTTCATGCATCCTCCACCAACGAGTCTGGAGCCCCGCGAATTTATTGCCTAGCGCTGTTCGCCAATTCTCCATTCTCCACTTTTTTCGGAGCCCCATGAATTTATTGCCTAGCGTTGTTCATGCATCCTCGACCATCGAGTCTGGAGCCCCGCAAATTTATTGCCTAGCGCTGTTCGCCAATTCTCCATTCTCCACTTTTTTCGGAGCCCCATGAATTTATTGCCTAGCGCTGTTCATGCATCCTCCACCAACGAGTCTGGAGCCCCGCGAATTTATTGCCTAGCGCTGTTCGCCAATTCTCCATTCTCCACTTTTTTCGGAGTCCCATGAATTTATTGCCTAGCGCTATTCATGCATCCTCCACCAACGAGTATGGAGCCCCGCGAATTTATTGCCTAGCGCTGTTCGCCAATTCTCCATTCTCCACTTTTTTTGGAGTCCCATGAATTTATTGCCTAGCGTTGTTCATGTGTCCTCCACCTTCGAGTCTGGAGCCCCGCGAATTTATTGCCTAGCTCTGCTCGCCAATTCTCCATTCTCCACTTTTTTCGGAGCCCCATGAATTTATTGCCTAGCGTTGTTCAGGTGTCCTCCACCAACGAGTCTGGAGCACCGCGAATTTATTGGCTAGCGCTGTTCGCCAATTCTCCATTCTCCACTTTTTTCGAAGCCCCATGAATTTATTGTCTAGCGCTGTTCATGCATCCTCTACCAACGAGTCTGGAGCCCCGCAAATTTATTGTCTAGCGCTGTTCGTCAATTCTCCATTCTCCACTTTTTTCGGAGCCCCATGAATTCATTGCCTAGCATTGTTCATGTGTCCTCCACCATCGAGTCTGGAGCCCCGCGAATTCATTCCCTAGCGCTGTTCTCCAATTCTCCATTCTCCACTTTTATTCGGAGACCCATGAATTCATTGCCTAGCGCTGTTCATGTGTCCTCCACCATCGAGTCTGGAGCCCCGCGAATTTATTGCCTAACGCTGTTCGCCAATTCTCCATTCTCCACATTTTTCGGAGCCCCATGAATTTATTGCCTAGCGTTGTTCAGGTGTCCTCCACCTTCGAGTCTGGAGCCCCGCGAATTCATTGCCTAGCGCTGTTCGCCAATTCTCCATTCTCCACTTTTTTCGGAGCCCCATGAATTTATTGCCTAGCGCTATTCATGTGTCCTCCACCTTCGAGTCTGGAGCCCCGCGAATTTATTGCCTAGCGTTATTCGCCAATTCTCCATTCTCCACTTTTTTCGAAGCCCCATGAATTTATTGCCTAGCGTTGTTCATGCATCCTCCACCAACGAGTCTGGAGCCCCGCGAATTCATTGCCTAGCGCTGTTCGCCAATTCTCCATTCTCCAATCATATTTGGAGACTCATGAATTCATTGCCTAGCGCTGTTCATGTGTACTCTGTTATCAAGCGCGGAGCCTCCGGTGACTGGGAAATATGTTTTTGTTATTTTCCAGATCGGTTCCTTCGCCAAACATGTGTATATGTGTATATGTATATTATATTTGTTGTTCTTGTTGTTGTTTGTATTTTGTTTTGTGTTGTGCAGAAAGAAAAAAAAAAGAAGGAGTAGAGACGAGAGTTGTCATGGACTAATCACGGAAAGGGCAGGACGAACGAAATCAGTGTCTTATCTTTGCTTTCCTCTTATCTCCGATGAGAGGTAAGTAAAGAGGGGCAACTGTCATACCCTAATTTCGTTCGGGGATTATTACTTGATGATATGCAACCTTTGATTGGCCGCATCAAGATACTTGGCACCCTTTGTTGCATAATATGTGAAGTCCCGAGACGTGTTGGAAATCAAAAGGAAGCAGGCTTACGCGATCCGTGAAATTCTGTAATGTGACGGAAATCAAAAGGAGGTGTTTTTGCGCAATCCGTGAGTTTCCGTAACTTCTTCGAAAACTAAAAAAGAGTAAATACATAATCTGTAAGGATTCGTAACCTTGCGGAAGGAAAGTAAGTATCGTTACGAAATTCGTAAAGTTTCGTAACGTTACGGAAAAAGAATTACCAAAAAAAGTAAAAGGGGTGCATTTAGTAAAAAGGGGGGTACAAATATCAATCAGACCCACTTGGGCCTTCTAGTTTCTTCCTCCAGAAGGCGGTTACTTCTGGAGGAAGCAACCTTGCTCGCCAGGGCGAGCTGGGTGGCAAGCTCCTCCCCTATTTTGCTATAAATAGGGGGAGGAATGAAGGGGGAAGGGGTTCAGCCTTCTTGGCACTTCTTATTCTCTCGAAATTGCTGAGGAAAATTGTTTCCGTGAAGAAAATCCAAGCCGAGACGCTTCCGTAACGTTTCCGTGAGTAATTAGGCGAAGATTTTCAACCGTTCTTCGACATTCATCGTTCGTTCTTCGTTTTCTTCAGTCTTCAACTGGTAAGTACCCCAAACCGAGCTTTTCAATTCATTCTATGTACCCGTGGTGGTCCACATTGTGTTTCATGTATTTTTATTCTCGTTTTCATTCGTTTTCCGTACCTCCTTTTGACGTGCTTCAGTCATTTATTTAAGTCATTTCTCGCCTAATCAAAAAATAAAATAAATTTCCACCGATCGTTTGAATCGTATCATCCGTTAATTTCTGTTAAAATGAATTTCGACCGTTCAGTCGTGCCGTAACCACGTTGGAAATAAAAAAAGAGGTAAAATAATAATATAATAATAAAAAATATCTCTTAGTAAAATGAAGCGAAAAAATCAATCGGACATTTTCTCTTTGGGATTTCTCATTCTTAATTGAATTTACTAATAACTAAAGTGAAACTAAGGCTAAAATCAACTCGCCTAGTCAAGCTCGTCCACAAAAAATAGGGTTTGAAAGTCTATCATTTCAGTTTTTCTTACCAAGTAAAAAGGATCATTTTTAAGGTCCAACGCCTTAAAATGATCACCATTCAAGTAAAAAGAATCGCTTGATTCACTCTTAAGAAAGAACTATGTAGGTCTGATTTCCTCTTCGGTGGAGGGTACGTAGGAGCAAAAGCCCCGCTTTTGTCGACCTCAAAAAATAAAAAGAAATAAAATTTAAGGTAATACAATTTCCACAATTCTAAAAAATAGGCTATTGTCCTTCAAGACAAACGTAAGAGGTGCTAATACCTTCCTCAAACGTAAATACAACTCCCGAACTTAGAATTTTCATCTTGACCGGTTTCCTTCGGTTTTTTCGACGTTTCCCACAAATAAACGTTGGTGGCAACTCCGCGCATCTTTTCTCCTTTGGAAAGCGCACCCGTGAACCTCGCCCTCGCTCGCCCGCAAAAGGGCATGTTGCGACACATTGGTATTTTTTAATTTTTTTGAATATTTAACTTGAACATTTTTTTAATGATGGCCATTAATTTTCTGACCCTTATAATTGTAGGTTGAAGTTGTGGAGACATTACAATACATGGTGTCTCCTCAAGGGAGGAATACATGGACAGTTGATGATCTCGTGCCTTATGTGGAAAAAATTACAATTTTATCCGAAGAGCAAGAGAGAGTCACTGAGCCAGTGTCACATGGTCCCGCATCAGAGCGTCAATTTCCCGCACAACAGTTTCACATACTTCAGTCAAGTGTTGAAACTCAGGGCATAGACAGACGAAGGGAGACTGTTGAAGCGGAAGAATATTCCCAAGAAATGGCGGAGCGTGGCCATGGAATGTATTACACGCCACAAACATTTGCTCAGTATCCGACACAGATGTATCAGTATCCTTTTCAGGGTCATCACACTGATACTTCTGCAAGCCAGCAATCGTTCGGTGGTGTTGCGGAAACACAAGCTCATTTTTCATGGCCCACAATGACCCCTTCACAGCAATATCATGGCCCAATTTCAACACCTAATTCCCCATTAGGAACACAATGGAATGTACCGGGACAAATACCTAATACCGATGACTTATTCGATGTTGATTTGCGTCACGCATTTTCTGCGGAGGCTGACGAAGAAGAAGCGGGGAGGCATCGGGGCAGAAGAAATCCTGATCGCCAAGCACGAAGATGGGATCGACCATGTGGCACATCCTCACGGCATCACGGACACCAAAATGAATGATTTGCATGTCTCCGTTTATTAAGGCTTTGTTGTGTATTTCTCATTTGAATTTGACACGTAATGTATGATATTCAGTTTATTAAGCCTTACTTATGGATACAGTTTATGTCGCGTATCAAACTATAATAATCAATGAACCCTAAACCAAATAACAAAGGTAGCCAAAAGGAAAAAACTAATGTTTCTAAGTAACGATGAACATCAATGTGAAAAATAAAAACTAAACCCTTAACCCTAAAAAATAAAAAGTAAACCCCAAACCCTAAAATATAAAAACTAAACCCTAAACCATAAAATATAAAAACTTAGAACTAAACCCTAATCCATTAAAACTGCCTTTTAAACCCTAAACCCTAAAATATAAAAACTAAACCCTAATACATAATCCCTTAACACTCCCTTTTAAACCCTAACCCCTAAAAAATTAAAAATGAACCCTAAACCCTAATCCCATAACCCTACCCTTAAACCCCTTAACCCTAAAAGATAAAAAGTATACCCCGACCCCTAAAATAAAAAACATCAACCCTAACCCCTAAAATATAAAATGTTAGACCTAACCCTAATCCATTAACACTACCTTCTAAACCCTAATCCCCAATCCCTTAACCCTAGCTTTTAACCCCTTAACCCTAAAAAATAAGAACCAAACATTTAACCCTAAAATAAAAAAACTAAATTGTAACCCATAAAATAAAAAAACTTCGCCCTAACCCCTAAAAATAAGAACTAAACCCTAACCCCTAAAACATAAAACTAAACCCTAACACATAAAATAAAAAAATTCAACCCTAACCCCTAAAATAAAAAAACTTAGCCCTAGCCCCTAAAAAAGAACTAAACCCTAACCCCTAAAATTAAAAAACTTAGCCCTAACCCCTAAAAAAGAACTAAACACTAACCCCTAAAATAAAAAAACTAAACCCTAACCCCTAAAATAAAACACTTAGCCCTGACCCCTAAAATAAAAAAACTCAACCCTAACCCCTAAAATAAAAAACCTTAGCCCTAGCCCCTAAAAAAAGAACTAAACCCTAACCCCTAAAATAAAAAAACTAAACCGTAACCCCTAAAATAAAAAACTTAGCCCTAACCCCTAAAATAAAAAAACTTAGCCCTAACCCCTAAAATAAAAAAACTCAACCCTAACCCCTAAAATAAAAACTTAGCCCTAACCCATAAAAAAAGAACTAAACCCTAACCCCTAAAATAAAAAAACTAAACCCTAACCCCTAAAATAAAAAAACTTAGTCCTAACCATTAAAATAAAAAAACTAAACCCTGACCCCTAAAATATAAAAAGTCAAGACTAAACCCTAAATACTAAATTCTAAACTCCAAACCCTAAACACTCAATTTTAAACCATAAACCCAAACCCCTTAACCCTAAACCCTTAAATCCAAAATTCTAAACACTAAAACCTAAGGCTTAGACCCTAAACACTAAACCAAAATACTTAGACACTAAACCATAATGACTAAGTCCATAGTTTGTCATTGTAGATAGTTAAAAAAAAACTAAGGTAGACAAAAGAAAATAACTAACGTTTCTAACTAACGATCAACACCAATGTCACTCAACCTCGATTGATCCACTCCATTTATTTCAACTTCTAAATGTAATTTTATTTCATTAGAAGTACACATTCAAAAAAAAGTAACTGACGATTTCATTGAAGACCAAAAAGTAAATACATTGAAGAAAACCTAAAGCAATACAAGTCACTCATCTAACATACATAAATCAATTAAATGAATTACTCCCACGGTCAGATTGCATTGGACATCGACGCCTATTGTGCCCTTCTGCTCCACATCTACTACATTTTTGTCGATGGTCAGATGGTTCGACCCAATCCATTTCATTTCTTATCCTTGTTGATTTTGGCCGACCATTCGCACGAATTGTAGTTGGGTCAGGGATTAGTGTCCATGCCTCATCAGAAGGAGGAATTGCCGCTTCATTCCCAAGAGGCCACCACTGTGCGGAGTATGCTTTTAAGATGTGCTCATTGGTGTAAACAACATCTATACATTGGTAGTAGTTCATGCTCACGTAACCAGAAGCTGCAATAATGTGTGAACATGGATAGTGAAGCACAGAATACCTTCCGCATTGACAATAATGGCCATTCAAGTTAACTGCCCATTTTTGTCCGCCACGTTGCATTATAGGATTGAAGGTCTCCTCTACTTCAAACCTTGTCAAGTGGATATCATACACGCGAACGATGTGCGAACAAGCTTGTTCTTGATTTTTCCTAAGTTCTGTAACAAGCTTAGAACAATAAACTTGGCCTTCTCTTAATTATCTTTGGGCTTGGCAACCACGTCAACAAAGTACTTTCGGCACCTACTATATGTTGACTTGACCAACGCTGTTATTGGAATGTTGCGACAATCTTTCAACACCTTATTCACACATTCTAATAGGTTGGTTGTCATGTGACCATATCGTCGTCCAGATGTATCGTAAGCCATGCTCCATTTTTCCTTTGAAATGCGATCAATCCATCTTGCTATGGCTGGACTCAATTGACGAAATTTTTCTAAGTTTTGATCAAAGACATGCTTGCAAGGAGTGTACGCTACATCAAATTTGTTATCATCAAAAGTTGTATGTAGACATGAAACTCAAATTAAATTAATGTATAAAATAAACCTTACCCAATTTCTTGAACATCTCTTTTTGTTTCGCGTTGTTGAATTTGCGATTGAAATTGCTGGCTATGTGTCGGACGCAGTACACATGATAACCGTGGGGAGGTTGCCAACCAAGTGTTTCGTTAGCGACAACAGACTTTATACTCGCGTGACGATCAGATATTAGACAAATTTCATTCTTATCTGTGACGTGTTCACGCAAGTGGGCCAAAAACCATGACCATGCTGTTAGCGTCTCACCTTCGGCCACGGCGAATGCTAGAGGAAGAACACCACCATTTCCATCTTGCGATGTGGCCATTAACAGGGTCCCACGGTATTTGCCGTATAAATGTGTGCCGTCAACTTGTATAATTGGCATACAGTACTTAAAAGCCTCTCTACATTGACCAAATGTCCAAAATACTCTATGAAACTGATGATGTTCGCGACTCACCCTATTACCAACAATAAAATCGTCATGTAGTATTTGAAAGTAAGAGCCAGGAGAATGATTTTGCATGTGTGTTAGTCATGACGAGAGTTTCGCATACGACTCTTCCCAATCTCCATATTCAATTGCAATCGCCTTTTGTTTGGCCATCCATGCTTTTCTGTATGAAACCTTATAGGAAAATTCACTATTTATCCTTTCTTGAATCAAAGAAATTTTTATTGATGGATCTTCTCTGATCATGCCTATAATTCAAATAATAAAATAAAATTACAAATTAAAATAACAAATAACACAAAAGTAGGATAATATGAACATAAAAAACGTACCTACTACGCAAGTCGCAATTAAATTTGAATCAAGCTTCTCATGGTCTTGTGTGATAGTCATATTTAGACATGTGTGTGGTCCATCCCATTGTGTCACTTTCCATGCATCAGTTTTTTTGGATAAAATTGCCCTCATATAAAAAGGGCAAGGAGACTCTTCGGTGTTGTTGGGGCAACAAACGATATATTTGTGTGATTTCGTTTCAACAACCTTAAAACTTTGATGCACCTTCATCACATATTGTTTCAGTGCATTTTTTACCGCATCTTTACTGTCAAAATCCATGCCAACATATAATTCTTGTCCAACATTAAAAGTCGTTGGCATGTCCAGACCACAAATGTCCTCCTCGTCCGGATGAATCCAATTGATATTATTATAATGCATAGCATCATTCCAAAATGGATTTTGAATTTCTGGTACGCCTAATAATTTTAAAAAAAATCACGTCAACAAACTACTCCTATTTAGTTACCATTAAATACAATTCTCATAAAAAGATAGATGTATTCAACTAATTTTGTATTTCACAAACATTTACCTTCGGTTGGGTGAACAATTGAAACTGGTTCAACGATGTCAGTGACTTCATCGTCTGTATCAGATATTCCATCATCACTATCATCTTCATCAAAAGACTCTTCAATGTATGAGTTAGATGCAAGATAATCATCATCATCTTCATCATCATGTAGATTGCTTATATTTCTTGGCAGTTCCGACTCATGATGAGATACATTACGTCCACATGACGTAACAGAATTTGCAGCATGAAACATAGAACTACCAGCAACATCCTTTTCTACGTACAATTCTAGAACTGACATTTGTTGTTGTTGTTGAAAACTTTCGATCATAGTTTCAACATCTTCGTCATCACAAATTTGCAACGCAACATATTTTCCTGAAACTAAAAATCTACAACTTATAGTAGAAATAATTTCATTATTTTCTAACTTTACCTTATCTCCAATTTTTTTTTTCAAAGCATTGAAACTAATTCCGTGTTTAATCTGAATGGCCTTTTTACTGCCTTCAAATATTACACCATCATTGTCTTCATATACTCTTCCGTTGAAATACAACACTGTAATAATTGAATTCATGATATACCTACATGATCAAAATTAAAAATAATTAATCATAACAATAGTAGTTTTAAAATAAATAATTACTCATACTAATTTTATAATAAAAATTCTAATTAAAAAAATTAATTCACTTAAACTTTACCTTCAAATTTTAGTCTAACAAATAAAATCATTACTTCAATTAAATATTTTGTCGATGATACAAATATAAAATATTTATTTGCTTCCTCTATTAAACTTAAACTACACATTCATACTTTATTCAAAAAAAATTACTCTAATTAAATAATTTATGGAAAATTCCTCAACTTCAAAAAAATTTCAGACAGACACAAAATGGAAGGGTTATAAATGAAAGGATTACACTTAAAAAAAATTCAGACGGAACATGGCCAACACGCCTAGGTGCCCCAATATTTGTATCTTCGAAGCCGTTTTTCAGTACTAATTAACGAGAACAACTTACTTAACTCAAATGAGATATGTTCGGTAATGAAGGATATATCATATATATACATATGAGAAAATTAGTAGGAAAGTATACTCTCTATATGTTCTTCATCTCCACTGAATATTCTCAATGGTTAATTAATTAAACTACATGCACGTATATGTAAGGCAAAAAATACTCGGTGACCAACTAATTTGAAACTTAGTGAGACAAGGAGATAAAAGAAATATATACAATTCAAGTATAATAACTAATATTATATATGTGATAAAAACAAAGAGATACAAAATTAGTGAGTGTTAAAGAATTAATTCAACTATATTTTTTAATTTTCTGCACTAGTGATTGCTTGGAGAGATAAAATATTCACCTATTATTTTTTGAAAACTGGAGAAGTATTAGACCTGATCTAGTGCTACTGTCTCAATATTTTTCTTATTTACCATAAAGTATAAAATAATCTAAAAATCCAAGTAAACTTCTTTTAAGATTATTAAAAATCAATAAATTACTAATAAATATAGTAACGAAAAATTGTTATTCCCATGCTAGTTTTTATGTTAGTAAATTTAAATGACGGGACTTTTAAAATTGGTAATATTTTTCTTATTGTTTTTATAATTAAAATTACAATTTCTTTTTGTTAACTTATACTAAATTTTATTACAAGTAAAATGAAACTTCGTACTCAGAACAAACCACAAAATACTTAAGAAATAGCATGTAATTATTTTTTGTCTTAAATTAAATTATATGTCAAATAATACTTCAGACGCAAAAACCATTAACAAAAAGGCTTACAAATAATTACTACTAATAATTTTTAAATTTAAAATTTAATTTACAAAATTAATACACTTAAATTTGAGCTTCAAATTTCATTCTAACCATAATATTTGTTACTTCAAAATAAAAAATTTGTACATGATAAATAAACAAAAGGAAAGAAAACTTTATTTAAATAAATATAAAACATCCTTACTATAGAATCAAACTTCAAACAAAACTCTTTCTTCCTCTTTCACACTATTTGATACTCTCTTCAGTCTCAAATTTTTGCAAGTGCTGAGTGTGATTGCAAGTTTGCTCTATTTAAAGAAAATTTTTACCAAAAAGCTATGTGCAACGTAAATTTACACACCATTATTAAAGTAAATCTGTATGCACGTCACCTCCTACATGCCTAGCCCTAATCTTTAACCTGCCATGCATGTGATTTCTGATTTCCCTATCCAATACAGTGCCCTAGTCTCCTCTAAAGAGTGCCCTAGTCTCCTCTAAAGCAAGAAGTGGGTGCATGCGAACTAGAACTCTAGCCCTAGCCTGCATCACAAAAAAATATTCAGATTGCATGTGAAAACCCTAGCTGCATCACGCTTCAGTCTCATCATTCATCAGTCCCATCAAACATGTAACACAGGTGCCAATGGTGGGACTGTCCATGTTGGCACGTCCCACCAGCACCAATGGCGGTACTCTCTCCTATCCCGCCAGCTCCAATGGTGACATGCTCCTCTCTCCTACTCATCCCTATCCCGCCAGTACGAATGGCGGTATGGGCAGTGACTGGGTTCCTGTCCCGCAGCTGCCAATGGCAGCATCCCCTTCCCGCCATTGCCAGTGGCGTTTCCAAGCTTCACGCCAATAACAATGGTGGCACCCACGTAAATAAGAGACCCCCCTTGCAATTTGTTTTAAAACAGACCCTGTTTCGTAAAATGTTTTTAAAAGAAGCCCCCTACAGTAAATTTTCCTTCAATATTCACTTAGGATCAACATTTCAGCCAGCAATTCAATCGCCAAAACTCATATTCACAATAGACACAATCATAAGAAAACTTCAAAGTTCAAGAAAAGGTTCACAATCAAATACTCTCTAAGAATTTTGCATGAAAATGTTAAGGACTAATTAACATGAAAGATTTGACTCAAATCAAATAATAGGCTAAAAGAATTTCATACACTCATGAACAAATGAGTTAGACAAAGAAACAAGAAAATAAAATTCAACACAACATAAGAAATCTTATGTGACAAGTTTCATGACTAGACATGACTTCTATGACAAAACTACAATAGGTGAACAAGTCACTCTAGATTTTTGAGGTTTTCTTCTACTTTAATATTTTTGTAAGAATTTTATGGTTTAGGTTTCTCCTTGAGATGAGAAGCTAGAGCTTAGCTACACACCCCCTATAATAGCTAAGCTCACCCCCATGAAAAAATACATGAAAATACAAAAAAAATCCCTACTACAAAGACTACTCAAAATGCCTCGAAATACAAGGCTAAAACCCTATACTACTAGAATGGCCAAAATACAAGGCCTAAACGAAGGAAAAACCTATTCTAATATTTACAAAGATAAGCGGGCTCATACTTAGCCCATGGACTCGAAATCTACCCTAAGGATCATGAGAACCCTAGGGCCTTCCCTTGGATCTCTGGCCCAATCTACTTGGAGTCTTCTATCCAATGCCTTTGCTGGGTAGGATTGCATCAGTTACCTTCCCAAAGCTCTGCCGCATAGGATGCCATTATTGACGCTTGTTCTCGTTAGGGTTCCGCCCTCTGGTTACTCTTAGAAGGATGTCTACGATGGTGGTTGTGGATTCGCCATGGCTATCTCTGGTACCTACTTTTGTTTTTATTTTTTTTATTTGAGATTTTGAGGGAATAAATTTCTTCTTATTCTTTTTTAATTTGTGTTGTTTTGCTTCTTTATATATTGATGAGAAGCTTGAAATGAGAACTTGGGAGTAAGAATCTAACCTCATTGGACTCAGTTCTGTAGCTGGAGTTGCATACTGATGTTGTTCTCGGCATAGTTCTTTGTGTGCCCTCGAGTGTAAGTGTATTCTTCTGAAATTTTTCCCCTTTTAAGTGACATGACCATGTTCTGTACATAGCAACATCTTTGTTCTTTTGGTAAGCACAATGGTATGCATGACTTGGATCTTCTCATGTTTCAGGCTATGAAAAAGAAAAATATATTAGCATGATTAATTATCAACCTTACGCAATTAATAGTGGTTCATATACTGCCAATTAATGTTTTTAAATATATTTTCTTCATTACTGTAGTTGATACCTGGTAACTATTTTGTTCCAAAGGAGGATCCTCTCATGAGTCAGAGAACAATCCAAAGGAGGATCCTTTCATGCTTTGGCTCACTGGTGGCCCTGGTTGCTCAGCTTTCTCTGGCCTTGTCATTGAAATAGGTAATACCAACTCTGTTTCCAAATTTTACTTTTGCTCCATACTTATGTATGTACCAAGTAACAAGAGCTGAGACTTAGAAATTTTATTCTATTTGCATGTTGTAGGTCCATTTGCATTTAAATATGAGGAATACAATGGGAGACTGCCCAATTTGGTCTTGAGGCCACACTCATGAACAAAGGTGCCTTGTATGCATCTAATATTTTGTTGGCTGAAATCAATATTTTTAGCTTTTATTGTTTTTTTCTGATTATGTTATGCTTATTTACTATTATTTACCATAAATATTTTTGATAGGTTAGTAGCATTATATTTGTAGACTTGCCTGTTTCCACGGGCTTCACTTATGCCACAACGGAGTTTGCTACTCAACGAAGGACTGGATACTAGTTCACCAAGTCCATCAATTTCTTAGGAAGGTGTTCCTCCAAAATTTTATTGTTTTTATTTCACAATCTGATGATTTTAGTTTTCCTTGTAGTTAAAATTTGTTGGTCAATTAAATTGTGACAATCATGCTTAAATGTTTGTAGTGGTTGATTGAACATCCAAATTTTTTTATCAACTGATGTTTACATTGGTGGCGATTTATACTCTGGCATTACTATTCCAGCAATTGTTCAAGAAATTTCTCTAGGTAAAAGACTCGTATGTGATTCAACATGTACTGCAAAATTAGAATGACAAACATATGTACAAGTTGGCTAGTAACTATATGAACCACTATTAATCATGCTAATTGGCAATGGAGGCTTGTACCTGGTAACTATTTTGTTCCACAAATTTATTTGTGCTTACTAGTGTCTTGTCTGTTTTGGGATATTTTTATCCTTTTAAAAACCATTTCTAGTGCATCAAAATTTACTTTTGATAATAATATTTATATTCTTTCGTTTGTATGATCTGATAGAGCTTTATATAGCCTATCCAATATACATGTGCTTCGACATTAGGCTTTGTATCTATGCAAACATAAATGTTGAGTCATCACTCATTTGGGCAACCAGGTGTTTTCACAACTTAAAGCAACATATTGCTTTGAAGCACGTATGCTTATTTTATGTGTTGTAAATCTATGGTTAGATTTATGGTCTTATCTTTACTGCATTTGTCCTGTAGGTGGTAAAGATAGTAGTACTATAGTGGTGTAAAGAAGAATGCACTTGATGATTTTTTCATCTTTTGAATCTTTTATTACTTGTTTAGTGAAATGAAATATGAAATGTTTGATGATGCATCTGGATTAATATATATATTTTCTTAGGCTATTAATCTGTTCATGCATGCTTGCTTTATTCACTTCTGAAGATTACAAGATATGCTTACTCAAGTCTTGTGTGTTCTCTTTTTTGCGTATATTTTCTTGTGTGCACATATTTCTTTAACTGGAACAGAGTTAAAGTACTACGGTACTATGATGGGGCATCTTTCAGTGGAGATAGTCAAAACGAGGTTAGTGAGAGTATGGCAGTATAATAGTATACATTTTTTCACCTTTTATCTATATAGTTATTGGTACAAAACGAAAATTAGCAGTCACATGAAGTAAAGAAGTCACTTGAAGTAAAGAAACAGAGATTTGCTATTTATTTTACATAATGTCTGATGTTCTCAAGGCATTTATATCAACGATTGTTACCATAATTGGGGAGGGAAAACCTTTGTAAAAGGTTGAGAAAAATGGCAGCATTACTAATTATATATTTATCAGACAAGAACAGAAGGAATGCAAGAGTTTGGCTTGGCTTTGATGCTTTTTTAGTTTTGGGCCTATGGTGTTAAACCTTAAAACACTTATCCCATCTAGAATCATGGTTCCTAACATTTTTGTTTCAGGCATATAATATAAACAAAAGGTTTATCTATTTACCTATCTTGTTTGTTTTATCACTTGTTTCTGATTTGATCTAGATTTTCAACTTTGGCTATTGATGCCTTTTTGCTTGCATTTTTGTACTTATTGGTCGGGTACTCACATTTCACTTGTTAGAAACAAAAAGAAAAAAAATGTACTTGAAGACATGTAGTTATTATACATGATTCACTGATTGATCTTGAGGTGCCAATGAGCACCCTTTAAGTCTGACGCTATATGTTCTGCTATAGTAATAGAAGTTATCTGGAGTCTGTACTTGGTTGTAAAGGTTCATCAATTACCAATTTCTTTGAGTGACTTTGAGATGCTTTATCATTAGATTTAACACAGGTTTCTTCTTAGCAGCCCTACTTGAAAACATGAACTCCACTTTCTAAATTGACCCATTTTTTTTCTCTTTGTGGCATGTTTTTGGTTGGAGCTGATGATTATTAGCAGATCTTTGATTAATTCCTGATGAAAATCCTCTTAATTCTGACCAAAATTCTTTAAACATATAACAATTATGACAATGAGTCTGTAATGAGTGTTTATGCCCATGCATGCAAAGAAAGTTATAATTACGGTATATATATATATATATATCCTAAATTCTATTTCCGACAAAGAAACAGACAGGCTTATAATTGTCAGTCATAATGTAATTTGAAATGCTGAAATGAAGTTATAATTGTGAGTCATACTGAAATGAAGTTATCATTTAGATGTCATCTATTTTATCTCCTAGTAATTTCACATATTGTGTTCATTCCTTGCAGGTTGAGACAGTTGCTCAATTTGGTGTCATCTTTTTCCTCTTTGCATTGGGCTTAGAGTTTTCAACAACAAAGGTTGGCTTGTATAATAATTTATTTATTTCGATCACACTGTTAGATGTTTTCTGTTATTCTTTTTCTAGATATACATCTCAAGTATGACTACAAGCCTAAAAACTTGTTATGGTGTTTAATTGTTGAAATATACTACTTTTTAGATGCATGTACGTACTCTTGTTTTTTAGTAGAATTATGATATCTGTACCTTTTAATTATTTTCTCATTTTTATAGTTTTAAAATGAAATATAGTTTTTTAATTAGTAGTCTTGTTTTAGATGCATGTACGTACTTTTGTTTTTTAATTATTTAATTAGTATAAATATAGTTTTTAGTAGAATTATGATATATGTACCCCATAATTATTTTTTGATTTTTAGATGCATGTACGTAGTCTTGTTTTGTTGGATCAAGTGGTCTCAGAATAATTAGGAAGGGGGGTTGAATTAATTATTCCAAAACCTTTACTAATTAAAAATTTACTCTTTTAAGGCTTTTACTATGTTGTTAAGAGAATAAGGAGTAGAAGAGAAACTTAACCAAAAGTAAAAACGGAAATTAAAATGCACAGCGGAAAGTAAAAGAGTAGGGAAGAAGGAAACAAACACACAAGAGTTTTTATACTGGTTCGGCAACAACCCGTGCCTACATCCAGTCCCCAAGCGACCTGCGGTCCTTGAGATTTCTTTCAACCTTGTAAAAATCCTTTTACAAGCAAAGATCCACAAGGGATGTACCCTCCCTTGTTCTCTTTGAACCTAGTGGATGTACCCTCCACAAGAACTGATCCACAAGAGATGTACCCTCTCTTGTTCTCAGTCAACAACCCAAGTAGATGTACCCTCTACTTGTACCACAAAGGATGTACCCTCCAATGTGTTAAGACAAAGATCTCAGGCGATTAAACCTTTGATACTTTGTGAATGGGGATACAAAAGAATTCTCAGGCGGTTAGTCCTTTGAACACTTTTGTATAAGGGAAAGGGAAGAATCAAAAGAATTCTCAGACTGTGTCGTTTTGAATTCTTTGACAAGGAAGAAGGGAGACACAAAAGAATTCAGGCGGTTAGTCCTTCGTTCTTTTGGAAAAGGGAGAAGAGAGACACAAAAAGAATTCAGGAGGTTAGTTCTTGGCGAATTCTTTTTGGCAAAGGGAGAAGAGATGAAAAGAATGAATAGCACAAGTTTTCAAGATTTAGAAAACCAGAAAACTTTGGAAAGCTTTTGGCACAAAGAAGAAGAAGAAGTTCAAAGAGATTCAAGGCTCGTAAAGGATTGTATAAGATTGATTGGACAAAAAAGTGCATTGAAAAGCAAATCAAAGTCTTGCTTTTATAGACTCTTCATGTCTGGCCAAGCGGACCATTTAGAAGAGTTATAACTTTTAGAAAAACTTAAAACCAATTTGAAAAAGTCAAAAACCATTTGAAGAGTTACATCTTTTGATTTATTCAGAAACAATCACTGGTAATCGATTACCAAATCAGTATAATCGATTACACAAAGCTTTTATGTGAAAGGATGTGACTCTTCACATTTGAATTTGAATTTCAACGTTCAAAGGCACTGGTAATCGATTACCAAAACATTGTAATCGATTACAGCTTTTTGAAATCAATTGGAACGTTGTAAATTCATTTGAAAACTTTTTCAAATCCATTTTGCTACTGGTAATAGACTACAACAATCTGGTAATCGATTACCAGAAAGTAAAAACTCTTTGGTAAACATATTTTGAGAAAAATCCATGTGCTACTCAATCTTTGAAAAAACCTTTTCATACTTATCTTGATTAAGCCTTCTCTTGATTCTTGAATCTTGATTCTTGAAATCTTGATCTCTTGAATCTTCATTCTTGATTCTTGAAATCAACTTTCCTCTTGAATCTTGAAGTGTTCTTGATTCTATCTTGAATATCTTGAACTCATTCTTTGATTGACCTTTGAGATTTTTGTCATCACCTTTGTCATCATCTTTTGTTATCATCGAAACATCTTTGAATCACTCTTGATTCATCATGAAGCTTTGCTTCTACAATCTAACCCTTTTTGATGATGACAACTTCTGAAATCAAGAAACACACACACACACACACACGTTTTTTCCTAGTCGATCACTCCCATAAATTTCCATTCTCCCCCTTTGTTTTTGAATTTATGCTTATCTTAAAATTAAGTTGATTACTCATGTGAGTTCTTGATTTAATCCCTATTTCTCTCCCCCTTTGGCATCAACAAAAAGCCAAAGTGCGTATCAAATTTGAAGTTTTCAAATATAATTAAACATTCATACAACATTCATGGAAAAAATATCAACCAAATCATGAAGCAAGAACCATGAAGCAACAATCATGAATAGATTAATTATAAAATCCACATAGTCAAACAACATACTTAATATTTGTTCAAACATACCATGCAAATAAGGAAATAGTAAATTGTTCAAATACCATAATAATATAGCCAAAATACAAGGCTGAAAATCAAAGTACTAATAATATAGAAACCTAAGATGATGGTGGCGGCGGTGGTGGAAGATCGAAGCTTGAACGAATGTAAGACACATCTTCTTCAACCTTTGTGATTCTTGACTCCATTTCATTGAAGCGCATATCCACTTGTAATTCCAAAGTGTCAAACCTTTCACCAACAAAGGTTTGAATACCATCAAACCTGTCCATTATCTTTGAAAGAAGAGATGAATCTTCTCCATCATGTCCTTCTTCACCAATATTTCGAGCACCCTTCTTCACCCAAGAGCCATCATGCTCTTTTTGATAACCAAAGGATGCTATGACTGAAGCGCCTATAAGGAAGGATCTCTTGATTGGAACATAGGGTTCAAAATCAAGAGGGATGTTGAAGTGTTGAAGGAAAAGGGTAACAAGATGAGGATAAGGCAATGGAGCATTCAATCGCAATGCCTTATACATGTGATATCTAACAAGATGTGCC
Organism: Glycine max; assembly: GCF_000004515.6. Taxonomy (NCBI): domain Eukaryota; kingdom Viridiplantae; phylum Streptophyta; class Magnoliopsida; order Fabales; family Fabaceae; genus Glycine; species Glycine max. Next base: position 20,014,998 of record NC_038241.2, on the reverse strand, counting down.
CAATCAATTTGTAAACCTTTATGAAAGGCCCACATGACAATGAGATCTTCTTCAGAAACCTGAGCAAGGTTTGAAGATCTCGGAAGCAAGATGCGAACAATAAGGTAATGGAGGATACGACTTTCAAAAGCCAATGAACCGACAAGAAGCCTTCCAGTCATATCCGCTTGGTTGGTACAAACCAACCGGCGAGCATCATGTACAGAGAAATTAAACTTCCAATCATCAATCAGTGCACCTTTAAATGGTACACCTTCGCTTGGAAATTGGGTTAAATCATAGAATAGGGACTGGTCAATGACCATCTTAATCCCATAAACCTCAGAAATTAGGGTACCTTCATGGATTTCTAAATTAGAATAAAAAGCTTTGACTAGTTCAGAATAAATAGGTAATTTCAGAGACATGAATGGAATAAGATTGGAGTTTTCAAATGCTTGAAAGCATTCAAAACTCTCATTTGAGAAGAAATCCATATCTATGAATTTTGGGTCTATAATGGAATGAGAGGAAAAGAGGTTTGTGTACTGTATACGTTGTTCCTCTGATGAAAACAATGATCCAGAGGGAATGGAGGAAGGAATTGGCATTTCCAGTGACCCGGAATGCCGTTGACTTCGACTCAAAGTGCCCTTTCGCTTCTTCGAAGGTTCTGCCATCTGAAGGGATTTTTCAAGATTTCAATCGGTTCAAATGAAAGAGAGTGGAAAAAGAAGAAGTTTGGGCTTTGTGGGGAGTGATTTGGACAAGAATTGAGTGAGATATGGTTGGAAGAAAATTTGGGGGCGAGGGTTTTCGAGAGAGAGAAGAGTTGCAAGTTTCAGAATTTGAAATCTGAATATATAGGTGCAGGGATGCGTTGTAATCGATTACACAAATATGGTAATCGATTACCAGAGAGCAACATTGCCAGAAATAACTGCTTGTAATCGATTACACTATTATGGTAATCGATTACCAGTGGTTATTTTAGCCAAAAAACAAAAAACAAAAGGCTTTCTAGGAGAAAAGAAATTTTGAGTGATTATTAAAAAACACTTTTTAAGGAAAATATACTAAAAATAATTTATGAATAATTCTCAATCATGTAATTCACATATCATATCATGCAAAAAACATTAAAACATGTAGATAATCAATTTTATCAAAAACAATCAAAACACAAGTATAAAGAATATTGATTTTATTTAAATATATGAATAAATATTTCATGCAAATAAGATGAAATCAATCAAGAACACATTCTCATGATTTTAAACAATAAAAAACAAACAAATAAAGAATTGTTAGTCATCATAATCAAATTGTTTGAATAAAAATTTCAATTTAAGAGAAATTTTAATAAGAGAATGGTTTTGATATTACCTTTTTCAAGATTAAAGTGTCTAGATCTTCAGAGATGAGGATCATACTTTTTCTCCTTGTTTTTCATTCTTGAGAGATATTAGCATCACTTTCATAATCTTTGGTTAGAAGATTAATCTCCTTTTCTGAACTATCGGATGAATCATTGTCATCTCATGCAATGTAGGCTTTCTTAGTTATTCTTTCATCAAATCTTTTCTTTTCACTTTTCTCCGACCATTCTTCATTTGAAGGACAATTGGCCTTGATGTGACCAATTTGGTTGCATTTGTAACACCTAAGGACTTGTGAATCATCTTGTGATTTTCCTCCATTATTGAAATTCTGACGCCTGTCAATTCTTTTTTTCTTGATGAATTTCTGAAATTTCTTAACAAAGAAGGAAAATCTTCTTCATCATCTGAATCTTCTTCTTCATTTTCTTCTTGTATTGATGGTGAGGCTTTAAGGGCTATACTTCTCTTCTTTTTGTCATTTTCTTCATTCTGATTAAGGCGTTGAAGTTTCATCTCGTGTTCCTGCAATTTACCAAATAAAGTAGCAAGAAACATGGAAGATAGATCTTTACTTTCAGAAATAGCAGTTACCTTGGGCTGTCATTCCCTACTTAAACATCTTAAGACTTTATTAATTAAATCTTCATTAGGAAAGATTTTTCCTAAAGATGCAAGGTGATTTACTATATGTGTAAATCTTTTTTGCAAACTATGGATATTTTCATTAGGGTTCATCCTAAATAATTCATATTCATGGGTTAGGGTCTTGATTCTAGACCTTTTTACATCTGCGGTTCCTTCATGGGTTAATTGGAGAGTATCCCACATCTCCTTGGCATTAGTACAATTTGACACTCTAAAGTACTCATCTATTCTTAGGGCTGAAGTGATGATGTTTTTGGCTTTGAGATCATATTGGATTCTTCTCCTATCTTCTTCTGTCCACTTATCTCTAGGTTTTTGGGTTGTAGTGCTTGTACTTACATCTACTATAGTGGGTATGTGTGGTCCTAATTCTATTGCTTCCCAAATATTTAGATCTATGGCTTCAATGAATATCTGCATACAGGTTTTCCAATAATGGTAACCCTCACCATTGAAAATGGGTGGTCTGTGAATGAAATTTCCTTTAGGAAACAAGGGATTTGAAGAGGCCATGAATCTTGAAGTTGTTAGACTTTCTACAAGATACCTGCTCTGATACCACTTGTTGGATCAAGTGGTCTCAGAATAATTAAGAAGGGGGGGGGGGTGGAATTAATTATTCCTAAACCTTTACTAATTAAAAATTTACTCTTTTAAGGCTTTTACTATGTTGTTAAGAGAATAAGGAGCAGAAGAGAAACTTAACCAAAAGTAAAAGCGGAAATTAAAATGCACAACGAAAAGTAAAAGAGTAGGGAAAAAGGAAACAAACACACAAGAGTTTTTATACTGGTTCGGCAACAACCCGTGCCTACATCCAGTCCCCAAGCGACCTGCGGTACTTGAGATTTCTTTCAACCTTGTAAAAATCCTTTTACAAGCAAAGATCCACAAGGGATGTACCCTCCCTTGCTCTCTTTGAACCTAGTGGATGTACCCTCCACTAGAACTGATCCACAAGAGATGTACCCTCTCTTGTTCTCAATTAAAAACCCAGGTAGATGTACCCTCTACTTGTACCACAAAGGATGTACCCTCCAATGTGTTAAGACAAAGATCTCAGGCGGTTAAACCTTTGATACTTTGTGAATGGGGATACAAAAGAATTCTCAGGCGGTTAGTCCTTTGAACACTTTTGTATAAGGGAAAGGGAAGAATCAAAAGAATTCTCAGACTGTGTCGTTTTGAATTCTTTGACAAGGAAGAAGGGAGACACAAAAGAATTCAAGCGGTTAGTCCTTCGTTCTTTTGGAAAAGGGAGAAGAGAGACACAAAAAGAATTCAGGCAGTTAGTCCTTGGCAAATTCTTTTTGGCAAAGGGAGAAGAGATGAAAAGAATGAATAGCACAAGTTTTCAAGGTTTAGAAAACCAGAAAACTTTGGAAAGCTTTTGGCACAAAGAAGAAGAAGAAGTTTAAAGAGATTCAAGGCTTGTAAAGGATTGTATAAGATTGATTGGAAAAAAAAGTGCATTGAAAAGCAAATCAAAGCCTTGCTTTTATAGACTCTTCATGTCTGGTCAAGAGGACCATTTAGAAGAGTTATAACTTTTAGAAAAACTTAAAACCAATTTGAAAAAGTCAAAAACCATTTGAAGAGTTACATCTTTTGATTTATTTAGAAACAATCACTGGTAATCGATTACCAAATCAGTGTAATCGATTACACAAAGCTTTTATGTGAAAGGATGTGACTCTTCACATTTGAATTTGAATTTCAACGTTCAAAGGCACTGGTAATCGATTACCAAAACATTGTAATCGATTACAGCTTTTTGAAATCAATTGAAACGTTGTAAATTCATTTGAAAACTTTTTCAAATCCATTTTGCTACTGGTAATAGATTACAACAATCTGGTAATCGATTACCAAAGAGTAAAAACTCTTTGGTAAACATGTTTTGAGAAAAATCCATGTGATACTCAATTTTTGAGAAAACCTTTTCATACTTATCTTGATTAAGCCTTCTCTTGATTCTTGAATCTTGAGTCTTGAATCTTAATCTCTTGAATCTTGATTCTTGATTCTTGAAATCAACTTTCCTCTTGAATCTTGAAGTGTTCTTGATTCTATCTTAAATATCTTGAACTCATTCTTTGATTGACCTTTGAGCTTTTTGTCATCACCTTTGTCATCATCTTTTGTTATCATCAAAACATCTTTGAATCACTCTTGATTCATCATGAAGCTTTGCTTCTACATGTTTTTATTATTTTCTCATTTTTATAACTAATTAAATAATTTTAAAAAAATTATACCAATATTGGTAAAAAAAATTATACCAATTGAAATGGAAGTGCTAGCGACATCCAGTTTCAGAACATAGAAATGGACAATGTACCAACCCCATAATAATTAATCAGAATTATTGTGACAAGAAAAAGAAGCCATGCAAAAAAATGGTAAATTAATATATATATATATATATATATATATATATATATAAACATCTTTTTTTTTCTTTTTTTTGGAACCAACATGCATATACATATTTCACTACTGATTTTCGTATGTATCTAATGATTTTTTGGTGTAGCTCTCGAAGAAATCTGCGATCCAAATCAAGAACATGTTGTACTAGAACATAACAGGCACAAGTGGAGGAATTAATTTTTTTGGTGAAAGGAAGGGCAACGATATTTGAACACTCACTTTTTTTAAACATCCTATCAATACCTCTTATTTCTTTCTATATCTCTCTTTCACTCACATTAATTACCTCTTATATCTCTCTCTGATGTAGTTATCTATGATTAGTTTTTAATTTTTTTATTCAGCTATTTGTATCATGAATTGAATGAATGAAATATTTTATAACCATCTTTTTGCATGAGCTCGTGTATAAAGCTCATTGTAATTTACTACTTATCATGATCGCATTGAATTATTTTTCCAACACTTCAAGTTCAATATCAATCTTTTTGTTTCCTTCGTTTCTTTATAATTTATTCAATACTAACTAGTAACTACTCTGCATTTGAGTCTCACCCTGTAACTCATTTTTGGTTAAATTTAGCCAATGTTACTAATGTTTATTATGTCGTTATGTTGTCTTTGGATACGTTTGAGGATGTAGATTTTCGGTTATTAAGTTATACTTTTCTCCAATGTTATTTTCAAAGTTCATGCTATAGTGAATGGTTCAACTCCCAATAAGTTGAATAACCTCGTTTCTTACAGGGATCTACAAAGATTTCTAGCAGAAAGTACAGCCGGGAACAAATCAACCAATTCCACAATTTGTGATGAAGTTTGCCAGCTTAAATCATCTCTTCTAGAGGGAATTTTAGTGGTAAGTTTCCTTGTCCATTTTTACAAGTGCAGTAGCTCAATGACCTGGGAGGTGTCTTCTTTTCTTAACTATATTTTCTTTTCTTTTCCTTGATGAGTAAATTCTATGGTGCCACAACTATATATACTCTTGTTGGAGGTCTTAGTCATTCTTTTTCATTTGCTCCCCTAAAAGCTATGCAATTGGTTAAATTTGGTTTTTGTTATAAAAAATAGCCAGTGTTATGCGGCAACATTCCTTGTAGAACTATCCTTCAATCTAAGATGTGAAAACATGGTAAATAATACTATAGTATTCTTAACCAATGCGCATTTTGAGCACTCTTAAAATACCAAGGAATCATCTAAGAATCTTCTCTGGGTCTCGGCCCTATGAATTTAGATTAAGGACTACAATTAAAATGTCCTATAAAAGATAACTCCTAGTTTGTAGGTATAAGAGATGAGGAGATTATCTATAATAACTAATACCTTCCATTTATACTTCATATTTACCATTATAGTTTACTCCTTTATTTCCTGACTTGCTTATACTTCTTCACTTTGTCCTGGGATATTCCAATCCCTTATCTTTGCCAGTGTTAGGAATATCCTTTCTAATGCTATGGGTATCTAGATTTCAGTAGCATAGAGAACAAATTTAAAATTTGGAACTTCAATGGAATGTTGATATTAATTCTTAAATGGGGAGCTTGAGTTTCTAATAGGCCCTAAATTCAATTTAGCGTGGTAGGAAGTGATTAAAATTTGTTTTTGATCTTAACTAGAGCATGAAATGTTTGTCGTTTATTCCTCTCTACCCAGTTTGTTGTTTTCATAAATGTATGGCCTATTATTTATCATGTTCGTTAGTTTTGTTATTTTGCTTTTCTTTCCATCATCACAGATTTTATCAATGTGTGCTTTTGTCTATGTGAATGTGTGGTTTGTGTCTTGTATACGTCTTTCAATTCTGGAAAATTTAATTATATTTTCATTGTTATTGCCAATCATGAAGAAAAAGGAATTTTTTAAAAAAAAATCAATAATTCTACATTGGTTATTAAATAAACCGATGTAATATTGGTCTTTGAACCGCGTCATTCTAAGACGGTCGTCCAATCGATGTAGAAAGACATGGCTGTTTCAATGACGTTGGCTACAATGACGCGTGAAAACCGATATAGAAACGTCATTTTAACCGATGTAGAATGCCAATTTTGTAATAGTGACATTAATACCAAAGAGAAATCATGTTCAAAATATAATAATAATTACATATTAAAATATCCACTTAGAACAGTCAGTGTGAAAGACATATTAGTTTCTGCATTTTTTTCTTCTTTTTATAATGCGACTTTAGATTTGGACACTAATCGATCCGACCATACTGTTTCTGTTTTTTAAAAAACTTACTTTAAAAATAATTTTCAAAACTTAATAGATTTTGAGTGAGAAATTAATTGCTGAATAGTATGAAATTATGATATATAATTCTCAAAACAAAAAGTGATACGTAAATCATACTTGTCTTAAATATCTAGGTCTCTTCTACTGAAATTTACCAAATCTATTTCATACAGAGGCAAGATTCTGTGGTGCTTGAGGAGGACAAAGATAGAAAACTTTATACATCTTTAAGTTAATCTCCTTTGCACAATGGACCATATAACATGAAAGAAAACAGACTTTTAACCATAATAAAATCTTCCATTATGTTTCTTCTATCTGACCAAGGTACGTTGATTGATCTTAGACACGCATTATCTTTTACTTGCATTTAGGCCAAAACAATAAATTAAAAGCAACCAATTGCCATATCTTAGTATATACTAGTACTACTCCCACCAAAGCTATAGGCAACTGGCCATAGCCCAAGAGGCACAATCCAAATATGATGTTGACTTCTAAGCAAACCAAGAGTTTGCATTGGTCCGAGTTCTTTTATCTAAGAGGGCAAATTCACTTGAAAAACAAAGCCGTATAGTTGTTGAAGCAACTTCCATCCAACTACAAGCGACTTTAAACTTGAGAGGTAGGTGTATTATCGTTGCTATCACACAACTAATTAATGTACCTAATGCTATTTTTAAAGAGTTGAGAATTAGCCAACTTTCTACTTAATTAGGCCAAACTAATTAATTGTAATATCTTAATGTCTTTATGAAAAGCATTGCAAACCCAAACTAGCCTGTGCTTCTTTGCATCAGACTAGCCTTAAGACAAATTTTTACATATTCTAATCAGAGTATTGTACCAAGCCAATGAAACCATGACGACATGTTGTATGAAAATTGAATCTGTGTCGTCAGATGCAACTAAACCATTTTCAATTTGGACTAGTCGACTGGACATATTTTTTGTTCTTATTCTTTAACTAAAAGTATATAAAAAAAAGTTGGTACTGATTATTAAAATAAAATTCAAATTTTAATTAGAAAACAATTCCAAAATCAATAAAATAAAGTAATTGATGGATGTAAATTTTGTTTTCTTGTTATCTTTATGAGTGACACATACTGTCTTTCTAACTCATTAAGGTTGGTTTACTCGTGGAATTCGGATAAGATGAAGTTTTAGATTTTACATGCTAAAAAAAAAACTTTCTCTCTCTCTCTCTGATTGATTGACATTGATTTGCCAATGTATATCCTCAATTGAAATTTGGAAATTCGAATTCACAGAAGAAATTACAATTTTCAGAGCAACAAAATGAAAAAGCAAAAGCAAAAAAGAATTATTTTTTACAGGCTCCAGCCAGAGGCAAACAAAATGTAGCAATGGAAAAAAAAAGGAAGATAAATACCCAGAGGGACAACGAAACAATTGCGACTAACGCGATTCTGAGAAGCTTGTAGGCATCTGAATGAAGAGAGGAGCAATAACTAATTATGCTGATGAAGCAGCCCCTGACCCAGAAGACGAGTGATTCTTACAATACTGCACACTATTCTCATCCATCCTTTCCAACACATAGTGCCCCAAATTCCCATTTGCCTCCAATAAATTCTCATTGCACAGAAACTCACTCCCACAAACCTTCTCCACTTCCCCAGAGAAGTCATGCAAGAAGACATGAGTCTTAGGGTTCCCACCCTTTTTGCTCCTGGCGAGAACACCAACGGTGAATATCGCTGACATTCTGCCAGGAGCATCGGGCCAGTCCCCGCGTGGCCCGTCAACCAATATGACGTCCCAGTCAACCTCGTACACATGGTTGGGGAGGTCATTGAGGCCCAGCTTGCACTCGGAGAAAAGAAGATTCTGCACCGGCTTGCACTCATTGGCTACTTGTTCTTTCGCGGAGGCTATGAGCTCCTTCATCTCGCTCCTTTTGGTGGTGTATTGAACATCATAGGCATCAATTTCTGGGTGCAGTTCTTCGTAATACGCGGCGTAGTAGCGGTTTTCGTCGATGAAAACCGTTCTTCCGTTGTGGTTGAGGGCTTTCCAGAGAAGGGTTTCGGGTGTGAGGCCGAAGATGAGAAAGTTGCATGGGGAGGAGCATTTTCGAAGCACATCGGAGATGGGTTTGAGGTCTGAGTGTGGCATGTGGAAGGTGTCATTGGATTTTGATGCATAGTGGAGGAGAGTGTTGATCACTGTGGCTGGCAAAGGAGCACTTCCAAAACCAGAAACTGGAGCATTATTTGAAGAGGGAGTCACAGAAGAAGTTGCAGTGGTGATGAAGGTGGATTCTCTTGTGGAAATGAGGGTAACAAGAAAAGCGAGGGTGAGGATTGATACCAATGCTAGAAGCCACAAGCGATTGGAGCTTCCTTGTTTTTGGATATAAGGATGGAGGAGGATCAGTTTCGTGTTGGTGTTTGTGTTCTTCATGATGGTTTAGATTTTAGAAATTAGAATCTCTCTCCTTTTTTGGTTCGGAAGAGAAAGAGATTCTGTGTTCTGAGAGAGAATTGGGAGAGAAGGTTTGGTTTTAAACAAGTGTTGGAATAGCACAAGAGAGTTAATGCAATGTGTGGGTAGGGGGGAAAAAGTTGAGGGTGACCTTAGTACCTTACATTATACATTGACCCTCCTACAAGGCTCTAAGACTAGAACTGAAACTAACGTTAATAATAAGAGTGAATTAGTTTTTATTTTTTTTACTTAGGTTAGAGACCATGTATGTCTCTCAACCCAACCGACATTAACTAGATGGTGGGAGTCAAATCCGGCGGTGAAAATTTTTGTTAAATAGATGGTTCTCTCACATGTGAACACAGCGAGACATTACATTATTGTGTTAATTTTTGGCTTCGAGAGCGATTTAGTTTAATTTGTTATATTTGATCTTGCACTCTTGCTTGGTGTGGTTGGTATTTCTTGCATTAATTGATTAAATTCCTAATAGAGATTTGTTTTGTTTATGAAGGAGGATTTTCATGTTGAACCAAAACGGGGTTATTGAGAAGGGTACACTGCGTTGGAGTTGTTGGAGCTGAGAATGAGAGAAGGTAGAGAGCCTTAGCGACCCAGTAACTAATTACAAGCCAGAGGTCGCTTTTCCTTGTTGATTTAAGATTTTGTTCCTACGTAACCACCCTTTAGAATATTGGTTATTTCTTAGAAAAATAGCTACCCTTGAATAAGACAATGTACCTGCAACAATTCGCGCGCGTGAAAAACATTTGATTATCGAGTTTGTAGTTAGTAGTAGGGAATATAATATACTAACACGTTGAGATGATCTCAATTTTCAAAGTATAAGGCATCAGGCGGTTTCTTTCTATGCAGAAGCAATGAATAAGCATATTTGTTTTCAGCCTAGTAGTTACCTCATGAGTCAAAATATAAGTGTCAATACCATAGTGAACACGTTAACGTGTACTATCACTCGGGAATTATTTAGTTAAGTAGTTATTCCTGATTTCATATAACTAATTATTTTATAGGCTTATAGCTATTAATGCGAGATTTTCTTTTATATTTATGTATAGATAGATATTATTATAGCCATTCGATAAGTCCTTTCAACTATTATCTTTTTGTAGAATTTTAATAGCCTTTAAAAGAATCAAATCGTTTACTATTGCAACGAACTTTTGTTGGTGATTTGAGAATGAATGACAATAAATCAAAACATATAATTACTTTCTTGAATAATATATGAATAATATATAATATTGTGTCACACCATGAAATAACTTTTGATAAGTGTATAAATAAATTTAGTAGTGCAGCAAGGCATGCCAAAACTTTAAATGGAAAACCAAGACCCGAGATTGACAAGTGCTTAACTTTAGGCATGATAACGGGGGCAGTCGGGGGTGGTTTGCTTACCCTGACCTTGCCCCCGAATCTTAAAACCTTTCCCCGCCCCCTCCCAAAAACCGACGGGTCAAAAAATTGCCCCCTGTCTCCGCCCCCACCCACCCCCGAAAATTCATTAAAAATAAAGGGGAAATTTAATTATCCAACAGAGAAGGATATAAGAATTGCATAAACAAATTAATCCACGGAGAGGAGCTAGACTTCACAATCATGAAAAAAATCTATATATATAAAGGGTATTTTTGTAATTTAATAGGTGCGGGGTGGGGGCGGATATCAGCATTACCAAAACTGCTCCTACCCCCAAATTTAAAATGCGGCAAAAATCGGAACCCGAACCTAAGCCCGGTCAACTCGATTTTTCCCTATCAAAATCAGGGTAGGTTTGGGGGGATGTCCACGGGTGTGGGGCCCATTGCCATGCCTACTTAACTTTTAGGGTGCAAAAGATCCAACAAGTGAATGAGCTCTATTTGACTCATTCTCTACCCCTCAACAGAAAAAGAAAAAACTTGAGTCCCCTTGTTATATATTATCTTTGTTCCTATATATAATAAGACCATTTTTACTTCATTGATTGTTCCTTTTATAGTGCATTAGTTATTGTTATCCTATAATACTTGTCCTACTCAAATTTAGTAAGCCTCCGTACTCAATGGTCAGCCGAGTAGTCTACTTGGTATTCAAAGAACTTGGCGAATATAATTGAGGTAAGAGGAAAACTTTATCTTCTACCAAAAAGATAAAGATATCTCCTAAAATTGGAAGTTATCTACTATTAGATGAAAGATAATATAATATATTTCCCTAATTATGCTATCAAATAAGGGAGATTAAGATGAAGGATCCAATTCTCACCTCTATAAAAGGGGTTATCACGCTCCAAGTAAACTAACTTTAATCCAACCTATATTCTGATACCTCCTCCTACCACTATGTCGTTAACTTAAGAGACAAAGTATCTTTGTAGGTAAATCCCAACACCGCTCTTGGAGGAACTCATTGAGAAACCATCATTGTAAGGAGGTTCTTCCAAATCTGGTAAGAACAATACCTTTAATTAATTACAGTTGTAGAAGCAAAGTTTCATGGTGAATCAAAAGTGATTCAAAGGTGTTTTGATGATAACAATGATGATAACAAAAGATGATGACAAAGGTGATGACAAAAAGCTCAAAGATCAATCAAAAATCAATCAAAGAATAACTCAAGTAAATCAAGAACAATTCAAGAGTTCAAGTTGAGAATCAAGAAGAATTCAAGACTCAAGAAGAAAGTTTAGAGTCAAGAATCAAGATTCAAGGTTCAAGATCTCAAGAATCAAGATCAAGATTCAATACTCAAGATTCAAGAATCAAGAGAAGGCTTAATCAAGATAAGTATGAAAAGTTTTTCTCAAAAACTGAGTAGCACATGATTTTTTTCAAAACATGTTTACCAAAGAGTTTTTACTCTCTGGTAATCGATTACCAATAGCAAAATTGTTTTGAAAAAGTTTTCAAGTTGAATTTACAACGTTCCAATTAATTTCAAAATGTTGTAATCGATTACAATATTTTGGTAATCGATTACCAGTGCCTTTGAACGTTGAAATTCAAATTCAAATGTGAAGAGTCACATCCTTTCACATAAAAGCTTTGTGTAATCGATTACACTTATTTGGAAATCGATTACCAGTGATTGTTTCTGAATAAATCAAAAGATGTAACTCTTCAAAAGGTTTTTGAATTTTTCAAATTGGTTTTAAGTTTTTCTAAAAGTTATAACTCTTCTAAATGGTCTTCTTGACCAGACATGAAGAGTCTATAAAAACAAGTCTTTGTTATACACTTATTCATTTCATTCAATATTTTTACATTCATTCAATCAATCATTTACAAGCCTTGAATCTCTTTGAACTTCTTCTTCTTCTTTGTACCAAAAGCTTTCTGAAGTTTTCTGGTTTTCTAAACCTTGAAAACTTGTGTTATTCATCCTCTTCATTCTCTTCTCCCTTTGCCAAAAAGAATTCGTCAAGGACTAACCACCTAAATTCTTTTTGTGTCTCTCTTCTCCCTTTTCCAAAAGAACAAAGGACTAACCGCCTGAATTCTTTTGTGTCTCCCTTCTCCCCTTGTTAAAGAATTCAAAACGACACAGTCTGAGAATTCTTTTGATTCTTCCCATTCCCTTATACAAAAGTGTTCAAAGGACTAACCGCCTGAGAATTCATTTGTATCCCCATTCACAAAGTATCAAAGGTTTAACCGCCTGAGATCTTTGTCTTAATACATTGGAGGGTACACCCTTTGTGGTACAAGTAGAGGGTACATCTACTTGGGTTTGACTGAGAACAAGAGAGGGTACATCTCTTGTGGATCATTTCAAGTGGAGGGTACATCCACTAGGTTCAAAGAGAACAAGGGAGGGTACATCCCTTGTGGATCTTTGCTTGTAAAGGGATTTTTACAAGGTTGAAAGAAATCTCAAGGACCTCAGGTCGCTTGGGGACTGGATCTTGGCGCGGGTTGTTGCCGAACCAGTATAAAAACTCTTGTGTGTTTGTTTCATTCTTCCCTACTCTTTTACTTTTCGTTGTGCATTTCATTTCCGCTTTTACTTTATGTTAAGTTTCTCTTCTACTCCTCATTCTCTTAACAATTTAGTAAAAACCTTAGAAGAGTAATTTTTAATTAGTAAAGGTTTAGGAATAATTAATTCAACCACCCCTTCTTAATTATTTTGAGGCCACTCAATCCAACAAGTGGTATTAGAGCAGGTTTCTTGTAGAAAGTCTAACCACTTCAAGATAAATGGCCTCCTCAAATCCCTTGTTTCCTGAAGGAAATTCCATTCACAGACCACCCATTTTCAATGGTGAGGGTTACCATTATTGGAAAACCCGCATGCAGATATTCATTGAAGCCATAGATCTAAATATTTGGGAAGCAATAGAATTAGGACCACATATACCCATTATAGTAGATGTAAGCACAAGCACTACAACCTAAAAACCTAGAGATCAGTGGACAGAAGAAGATAGGAGAAAAATCCAGTACGATCTCAAAGCCAAAAACATCATCACTTCAACCCTAGGGATAGATGAGTACTTTAGAGTGTCAAATTGTACTAATGCCAAGGATATGTGGGATACTTTCCAGTTAACCCATGAAGGAACCACAAGTGTAAAAAGATCTAGAATAAATACCCTTACCCATGTGTCGCAACCTACCCTTCGGCGGGAGGGCGACGCGTGACTCACGGGTGCGTGTTCCAAGAAAGGAATACGCGCGGAGTCGCCACCAACGTTTATTTGAGGAAAACGTCGGAAAAACCGGAAAAGACGTGGTCTACGAATTTTAGGTGAAAGGTTCAGGAGTTGTATTTACGTACGGGGAATGTATTAGCACCCCACACGTCTGTCACAAAGGACGGCAGCCTTTAATCGAGTGTGCAAAATATGACTTCAAATTGTTTTATTTTCCCTTTTTTACATTTTTATGTCTTTTATGCCTTTTTGTATTTTTTATCTTTTTGTGGTCGACAAGGGTGTTTCCCTTGCTCCTACGTATTCCTCAATTGTGATAAGGAAATCAGACCTACGTAGTTCTTTGAAAAGGGGCAAATCAAGTGATTCTTTTTACTTGGAAGGGGGTCATTTAAGGCGTTGGACCTTAAAATGATCCATTTTACTTGGTGAGAAAGTTAAGGCGTTAGACCTCTAACCATCTCACGAGGTCGACAAAAGCGGGGCTTTTGCTCCTACGTATCCTCCATCGAAGAGGAAATCAGACCTACGTAGTTCTCGCAAAAGGCAGTAAAGTGATGTGTTGATTTTATGCTTTTGAACGGTCCATGTTAACCGATAAAAGCAAAGAGGACCGTTTAAGGCGTTGGACCTTAAAACAGTTTTTTATTTTTATTTTTGCGGATAAAACTTGATTTGCGAGTTGATTTTAGCTTTAGTTTCACTTTGGTTATTAGTCAATTCATTCAAGGAAACTTCCAAAGAAAAACGTCCGATTGATTTTTTTGATTATTTTATTCGAAGATATTTTGATTATTTTATTATTATTTTTCAGGATATTTTGATTATTTTATTATTATTTTGCCTCTTTTTGGTTTAACCGTGGTTACAACGTGAATGATCGGTTAGATTTTGTTTTAACAGTGATTAAACGAGATTACAACACAAATGATCGGTTGAAATTCATTTTATCATTTATTAGGTGAGAAAACAGCTTAAATAAACGGTTAAAGCACGTTAAAAACGAAATAAAAGAAAATTGAAAGTAAACGAAATTAAAGTGAAAGTACACAAAACAAGAAATGAATTGAAAGTCTCGGATTCGAAAACTTACCCGTTGAAGAACAAAGAACGGATGAAGAACAGTGAAGAACGACGAAGAACGATGAAGAATTTCCACGGAATCGCTTACGGAAGCGTTACGGAAGCACTTCGACTCGATTTTTCTTCACGAAAACGTGTTTTTTGCCCAAAATAGCCGAAATGCATAGCCAAGGGGTCTTGAACATTTTGAAACAGCTCCCCCCTCCCTTATTTATAGGAAAAAAAGGAGGTGCTTGCCGCCCAGAGACTTAATGAAGAAGATTTCTAAGTGCACCAAAATTACTAAGTTTACCCCCCTTTTCGTATTTTACGGAAAAGTTACGGAAGCCTTACAGAAGTGTTTCGGATTTGATTTTCATCTTTTTTCTCTTCCCTTTCACCAATGTTAAGTGGAATATGCTTACCCAAGGTTTTTGGAAAGTTTACGGAAGCATTACGGAAGCCACGGAAGCCCCGGAAACCAATTTTCAAAAATGTGGAGGAGCTTGCCGCCCAGTTGCTTCCTCCTTAAGCAACCCAACTTCCAAAATGTTCCGGGCCTAGACTCAAATTGCTATTTACACCCCCTATCTTGATAAGTTCACCCCCACCTTCTTTCGTTATTTACGAAAAAGTTACGGAAGCACATATGACTTAACTTTCATCTTGTTTTCTCTTCCCTTTCACCAATGTTAAGTGGAATATGCTTACCCAAGGTTTTCAGAAAATTTACGGAAGCATTACGGAAGCCACGGAAGCCCCGAAAACCATTTTTCAAAAACATGGAGGAGCTTGCTGCCCAGTTGCTTCCTCCTTAAGCAACCCAACTTCCAAAATTTTCTGGAGGGGCCTTGATTTGAATTGCTATTTACACCCTAACTTGATAAGTTCACCCCCCTTCTTTGCTGATTCTTTTTCCGTAACGTTAGGGAACCTTACGGATTACGTAACGATACTTGTTTTCTTTCTGTAATGTCACGAAACTTTACGGATTATGCAACCACCCCCTCTTCGGCTTCTAGAATGTTACGGAACTTTACGGATTGCGCAATAATGTTTCCTTTCGACTCCCGACATGTCGCGGAACTTCACGGATTGCTTAACGATGGGTGTCAAGTTCCTCGAAGCGGTCAAGCGAAGGTTGCGTGCCATCAAACAATGGTCCCCGGATGAAATTAGGGTATGACAGTTGCCCCTCTTTACTTGTCTTTTATTGGAGATAAAAGGGAAGTAAAGATAAGACACTAATTTCGATCCTCTCGGTTGACGAAAGTCGTGGGTGACCATAAGATATCTCCGCATGCAACTGACTCGCTGTCCCTGGATGACAAAGGCGCAGAATTCGTCTATGCGTGTTTACCACCCAACTTGCTGCTCTTGAATGATAAAGGTAAAAATGCGAGACCAACTGGTTCTCGCATGTCATCGGGCCCGCCGCCTCTTGATGACAAAAGATGCAGAAGACGACGTTAGTCTCTGCGTGCTATCATGCTTTGAGTCTTAGAGATAGCAAAAAAAAAGTTTAAAACGGATAACCACTCGGGTATCTCCGCATGTCACGTGACTCCAGTGTCAGTATGACAGAAATTGTCTGTGCGGAAGATGACATATATCTCCGCGTGTCAACGGGCTTGTTGGCCGCGATTGACAAAGGTTGCAGAAGATGACGTTAGTCTCTGCGTGCTATCATGCTTTGATTCTTAGAGATAGCAAAAGAAAGTTTAAATGGATAACCACTCGGGTATCTTCGCATGTCACGTGACTCGAGTGTCAGTATGACAGAAATTGTCTGCGCGGAAGATGACATAAATCTCCGCGTGTCAACGGGCTTGTTGGCCGCGATTGACAAAGGGTGCAGAAGACGACGTTAGTCTCTGCGTGCTATCATGCTTTGAGTCTTAAAGATAGCAAAAGAAAGTTTAAACGGATAACCACTCGGGTATCTCTGCATGTCACGTGACTCCAGTGTCAGTATGACAGAAATTGTCTGCGCGGAAGATGACGTAAATCTCTGCGTGTCAACGGGCTTGTTGGTCGCGATTGACAAAGGGTGCAGAAGACGACGTTAGTCTCTGCGTGCTATCATTCTTTGAGTCTTAGAGATATCAAAAGAAAGTTTAAACGGATAACCACTCGGGTATCTCCGCATGTCACGTGACTCCAGTGTCAGTATGACAGAAATTGTGGGGCGACCAACAAAAGCGAGGCTCTTGCTCCTACGTATCCTCAATGAGGAACTCAGACCTACGTAGTTCTGGATAACTTGTGAGACTAAAAATAGTCTCGGTGTTTTCTTCACTAAAATGCGAACAAGCTTTAGTAAAGAGAGAAAACTTCCAATTAATCAGAGCAACATATGCTTTTCGGATGAAAAACAATGTGTGTACCGGGGAAGGGGAGTATGCTGATGAAATCTTCTCATAACCACAAATGAGATTTTGGATGTTAGCATTTCGTTTCTAAATGACCACTTAGAGGAAACATTGGGTTCAACAAAAATAGAAGAAAATCACTCAAAGTGTATTAATCTCACAGAGGTAAGTGTTTCGTCCTAATTCCGAACCATAGATATGCCATGACTTGATCTTGTAAATCATTTCCTATCAAATCAAAGATTACATGCGTGATCATGGATCAGTAGGACTTTTTCTTGGGAATGGTGTTTTTTTGTGGGAATTTTGGCTTTGAATGTTTTTGGCTTTTTCCTTTTCTGTTTTTGCTTAGAGTGAGGCGAACAAGTCACCGACGCACAGGATTTTGGTTGACAATCAAAGGAAGAGGACCACTTCAGGTCGTGGTTTCCCCTTTTTTTTTGTTTACTTGGTAGTAACTCTGTATTTGTTCAGATGTTGTCTGGTCCAAAAGACCTTTCTGCATATTTCTTTTGTTCTCTTTCGATTCTTGATTGGGGATTTTCTTTCCTTTCTTTTTTTTTTGCTTTCTCTCAATCTTTGATTGGGAATTTTCTCTTTTTGCTTTCTTCCGATTCTTTGATCGAGAACTTTCTTTTCTTCTTTTCTCTTCTTTTCCTTTTTTGTTTTCTTTTGAGGGAAATGTTTATGGTGAGTTGGGATTTTGGCTCAAGGCTTGCAGAACGGCTCAACATGATATATGTCAGGGTTTGGTTTGGTTCAGGGATAAAAGGGGATGTCCCACATTATTTCCATGACACAAATGCAACAATGATGATTTGGAAATTTTATGCAAAACTAGTCATGCATGCACCTATGTGGACACTCAAGTGTCGAAAATTTTTTTTGGTCATGTGATGCTAGGGCTCATAATTCATTTTCTCTATTTTAGTCAACCCAGTATTTCCAAAAATATGTTCTTTTATCAATTTGTGTATTCATTCGAGTCTATCTTGGGTGTTCAGAAAAACTTTCACAGCATTTACCCTTCAACTGTGTACACACATTTTTCAAAAACTGGTTATGATCAGTGAATTCTTTCAAAGAAAAGTTGGAAATTATCTCTTTTCACGAGCATGTTGTTTTTTAGCTAGACAACTTTTTATTTTCATTTTCTTTTTTTCTTTTTAATCATTTGTTTATTTCTTTTTCTTGTTTGTTTTTGTTTTTTTCCTTTTCATGAGGTATTTTGCTACCTAAACATACATATATATATATATTTTGTGACGTATTTTTTTGTTTACATACATGCATATCCAAGGTATCTTTCTACCTAAACATACATACATATATATATATATATATATATATATATATATATATATATATTGTGAAGTATTTTTTTGTTTACATACATGCATATCTAAGGTATTTTCACTACCTAAACATACATATATATATTTTGTGAGGTATGACTACCTTCCGAGCTTGTGCTTGTTTTATTTAAATTCCTAGGATCATGAGCAACTAGGTGTGTCCTACTATGACTTGAGAAACAAAGGTGATCAAATAACAAGCAGAGATTTAAAAGGTACTAGGTTGTCTCCTAGTAGCGCTTCTTTAACGTCTTGAGCTGGATGCATGATGACTTGTCGGTCACGGACCTAGTACTTTGCTTACCTTTGGCTTTGGACTTGGTCGCCTATTGGTCGGCCATGTGTCATAGGCAATACTCTAACCTTTTTGTGGATGAGCTGAGGGGCTCTGGAGGTGGCGGCGGTGCATTTGTTGCCTGTTGCCGGCCATCCCCAGGCTGTTATGGTGTCTCGCCCTCTGCCTGTCTGGGGGTGCAATACTTCTTGATGAAAACTCGGTTAGCAGGAGGCCTGATGACCTTGCTAGGGATGACGGGCACTCCATAGAACTGACAGAGGCCCGTAATCAGAGCTGGAAATCCCAGGACCCTGTTGGACTTCTTTGGGTCCATTGGGTGTCCTGCGGGCGTGATCCCTGCAAACAATAGGTGACATTAGAAATCAGTTGAGCAAAGTGCATACTTACCTATGTCACGATGGCATGATCTTGCTGGGGGGAACGGGCACCTTGTAGGTCGGATAGAGGCCCGTAATCAGAGCTGGAAACCCTAGGGCCCTGTTGGACTTCTCTGGGTCCATTGGGTGTCTTGTGGGTGGCATACCTTGATTGGTTTCTGCCTTCAGCTTAGTCCCGGCATCTGACCACGACCTAAGATGATTCTGCCCCTGTTATCACAAAACATGCATGCGTATGTGTATGTATGAATGTTTTCAAATGCAACGAGCCGGTTAGGTTCAGTTTTAATTAAGCGCTTTGGGGCATCCCGTGGACAGAGCGAAAGGGCTCAGGCTATCATAGACTGCACATGGTTTAAAGCACAAAGTGAGGGCTGAAGCCTCAAACTCATGTTCTCTTCTTTTTAGAAGACCGTGACGAGAAAATTACAGCAGACAGGAATCCCTGGGGGAAACCAAGAAGAACACACAAAAATATAAGAATATGCAGCTACATCCTTAATTGCCCCAAATTCTAAGCATAGTATCGCTTGACAACATCAAAGTTCACGGGTGAAGGTAGCTCCTCGCCATCCATGTTGGTAAGCACCAGGGCCCCTCCGGAAAAAGTCCTTTTCACAATGAAAGGCCTCTCGTAGTTCGAGGCCCACTTCCCTTGATTATCTTTAACTGCGTGGGACATCTTTTTCAGGACAAGGTCCCCCTGATTGAACTTGCGCAGGCGTACCTTCTTGTCGAACGCGTTCTTTATCCTTTGTTGATACTGGCGCCCATGGCTCACGGCTGTCAAACGCTTACCTTCAATAAGGTTGAGTTGGTCGTAGCATGTTTGAGCCCACTCTGATTCTTCTAGGCCCAATTCCGCTAGTATCTTCTGGGAAGGGACCTCTACCTCAAATGGGAGCACCGCTTCCATCCCATAAACCAAGGAATACGGCGTTGCCCCAGTAGAAGTTCGTACCGAGGTTTGATATCCATGCAGGGCAAAAGGGAACATCTCATGCCAATCTTTGTATGACACTGTCATCTTCTGAATAATCTTCTAAATATTTTTATTTGCAGCCTCCACAACCCCATTCATCTTTGGCCGATAGGGGGTGGAGTTATGATGCTGGATCTTGAAATCCCCGCACATTTCTTGCATCATTTTGTTATTAAGATTGGTGCCATTGTCAGTAATGATCTTCCTAGGGAGTCCGTATCAACAAATAAGTTCCTTCTTTATGAATCTGACCACCACACTCTTCATGACATTGGTATAAGAAGCCGCTTCTACCCATTTGGTGAAATAATCTATCGCCACGAGAATGAAGCGATGATCGTTCGAAGCTTTGGGTTCGATGGCCCCAATGACATCTATCCCCCACATGGAAAAAGGCCAAGGGGCAGACATGACATTCAGAGGATGTGGCGGAACATTGACATTGTCCGCGTACGCTTGACATTTTTGGCATTTCCTTACATGGGCGCATCAATCACTTTCCATGGTGAGCCAGTAATAACCTGCTCTCAGGATCTTTCTGGCCATTGGCGTGTGTTCCAAACGAGCCCTCGTGGACTTCCTCGATCATGTGGTTCGCCTCTTTGGCATCCACGCATCGTAGGAGAGTCAAGTCATGGTTTCTTTTATATAGTATGCTCCCACTCATGAAGAAATCGGCCGTTAATCTCCTCAACGTCCTTTTATCATTGTCGGAAGCCTCTGGTGGGTACTCTTTGCTTTCAACATATCGCTTGATATCGGAATACCAAGGCTTACCGTCCCGTTCCTCTTCCACCTGACAACAATGTGCGGGTTTGCCATGACACCCGAACTCAATGTATGGTAGATCCCCGTGCGGTGTTAGTTGGAACATGGACGCCAAAGTAGCAGGCGCATCCACCATTTGATTTTCCTCCCGGGGAACGTGATGGAAGGAGATCTCATCAAAGGAATCAGCCAACTCCTTGATATAGGCTTTGTAGGGTATCAGCTTGGGGTCTCTAGTTTCCCATTCCCCTCTCAGCTGGTGAATCACCAGTGCTGAGTCCCCGTACACTTTAAGCAGTTTGACATCAGAGTCAATTGCCGCCTGGACGGCCAGGACACACGCTTCATACTCAGCCATATTGTTGGTGCAGTCAAACCCCAGCCTGGCTGTGAAAGGTATACATTGATTGTCTAGAGAGACCAATATTGCTCCAATGCCATGGCCTAGAACGTTTGACGCTCCATCAAACCATACAGTCCATTTGTCCCGGTCCTCGTCTAGTTTTTCCTCAAACAAGGCCATGATGTCCTCATCCGGGAATTCAGGATGCATGGGCTGATAGTTGTTAAGAGGCTGCTGAGCCAAATAATCTGCTAAGGTGCTCCCTGACGTAAACTATATCAAACTCGGATAGCAAGACCTGCCACCGGGCGATCCGTCCTGTGAGAGCTGGCTTTTCAAAGATGTACTTAACCGGGTCCATTTTGGATATCAACCAGGTGGTATGGCTCAGCATGTATTGTCTTAGACGATGGGATGCCCAGACTAAAGCACAACACGTTCTTTCAAGCAAGGAGTAATTTATTTCACAGGCCGTGAACTTCTTACTCAAGTAGTAGACAACGCGCTCTTTCTTCCTGGACTCGTCATGTTGCCCCAGCATACATCCCATCGACTCGTCCAAAATCGTCATATACAAAATGAGAGGCCTTCCGGGTACCGGTGGCATAAGCACAGGAGGGTTCATGAGACACTGTTTGATCCTTCCAAACGCCTCTTGACAATCCTCGTTCCAGCGGACGGTTTGGTTTTTGCATAAGAGTTTGAACAATGGCTCACAAATAGCGGTGAGCTGTGATATGAACCTGGCAATATAATTCAAACATCCTAGGAAACCTCAAACCTGTCTCTCGGTATGGGGTTCCGGCATCTCAAGGATGGCCTTCACCTTTTCGGGGTCCACCTCTATCCCTTTCTGGCTTACGATGAAACCTAGCAATTTCCCTGATTTGACCCCGAAGGTACACTTAGCGGGGTTTAACCTCAATTGATACCTCCTAAGCCTTTCGAACAACTTCCGCAGGTCGACAAGGTGTTCCTCCTCGATCCTAGATTTGGCAATTATGTCGTCCACGTAGACCTCGATCTCTTGGTGCATCATATCGTGGAACAAAGCTACCATAGCCCGTTGATAAGTTGCCCCGGCATTCTTGAGTCCAAAGGACATCACCTTGTAATAGAATGTTCCCCACAGGGTGACGAAGGTAGTCTTTTCCATATCCTCCGGCGCCATCTTTATCTGATTGTAACCGGAGAACCCATCCATGAAGGAAAACAAAGCGAAATTGGTCGTATTATCCACGAGGATATCGATATGCGGCAAAGGAAAGTTGTCTTTGGGACTGGCCCGATTCAGGTCTCGATAATCCACACACATTCGCACCTTCCCATCCTTCTTAGGGACTGGTACGATGTTGGCAACCCATTCTGGGTACCGAGCGACAGCCAAAAACCCAGCGTCAAATTGTTTCTTTACCTCTTCTTTTATTTTCAAGGATGTCTCGGGCTTCATCCTCCTCGGTTTTTGTTTTACCGGGGAACACTCGGGATTCAGGGGTAATCTGTGCTGTACAATGTCAGAACTCAAACCGAGCATATCTTTGTACGACCAAGCGAAGATGTTTTGGTAGTCTTTTAGCAAGACTGTCAGTTCTTCACGGATGGGTGCGGACATACCCGTGCCTATCTTTACTTCCCTTTTTCCACTGCCAGTTCCTAAGTCTACTAGTTCTGTCTCTTCTTGATGAGGTCCCATTTCTT
This sequence comes from Glycine max, assembly GCF_000004515.6. Taxonomy (NCBI): domain Eukaryota; kingdom Viridiplantae; phylum Streptophyta; class Magnoliopsida; order Fabales; family Fabaceae; genus Glycine; species Glycine max. The sequence goes on along the minus strand of NC_038241.2, from coordinate 19,991,943 downwards.
AGTCCTCATGGGCGACTATCCTTTCCAACTCTGGGGGAAGTCCCACATCCTCGTGCTCTTCATCCTCCATCTGATTCGTTTCTTGCTCGAAATCGATGGGCGGGTCCCAAGTATTAGTACCTTCGAGGGACTCGTCGTCGGATCTGGCGTTTTAAACGTAAAGAAATAGACATGCAAATGGATGAGAACGGGTAGAGACGTAGGAATAGATGAAGAAAGATCTTTGTATTATAAATTCAGGAACAAAAGACACAAAGCCTTAACAAAAGGAAACCCTAAAGCCTAGGCCCAACTGTAGAGCTTTAAAAAGCCATAAAAAGGTTTACATTATGCTTGTCGCGTAAATGTCCGGGCGCTCCTCCACTTGCCAATTTCCTAGTCGGAAACCAGGAGGCCATGGTCATACCAAATCTGACCCACTCGGAGCATCATCTTCGCATATTGTAACGACTTGGCCTTCATCCCCTAGACCCGCGCTTATAAAGCTCCTACTTATGTGGCAGGGCGGGCTTCCTTCGTCTTCTTGTCTTAATCGCGAGCCTTGACTTCCGCTTTTCCTTCCCGCAACGCTTCTCCTTATGTCTGCTTGTGTGGGTTTATAGCCTAACCCAAACTTCCCACGATTTCCTCTGGCACTTATCAGGCTAGTTATATCGCCGTTGTCCTTGCCTAAACCCATTCCGGGCTCAAAACCATTCCCCAACATTACCCGGGCCACCATTACAGCCGTATCTGACAGGCAAGGTTGCCCAGAGAAGGAATCCACAGAGGAAATGCTTACCACCTCAAAAGACTGGAAAGGGGTTTCCAACGACTCCTCTGCGGCCTCCACATATGGCATAGAGGATGGGCAACTCACCAAGATGTCTTCCTCGCCCGATACGATAACCAAATGCCCCTCCACTATGAATTTCAATTTTTGGTGGAGTGCAGAGGGAACAACTCCCACCGAGTGGATCCACGGGCGTCCCAATAGGCAACTGTAAGGGGGATTAATATCCATTATTTGAAAGGTAACCTGACAGGTGTGAGGGCCTATCTGTACAGGGAGGTCGATCTCTCCCCTAACCTCTCGGCGAGTGCCATCAAAGGCACGGACCACCATGGAACTTGGCTTTAGGTGGGAAGCATTAAACGGTAATTTCTCCAAAGTGCTTTTGGGCATTACGTTTAAACTAGAACTGTTATCGATGAGTACTTTGGCCACGACGTGGTCCACGCACTTGACCGATACATGCAACGCCTTGTTGTGCCCTCTCCCCTCGGCGAGGATTTCTTCTTCGGCAAAGGCGAGATAATTGTTGGTGGTGATATTATTGACGAGCCCTCCGAAGCCTTCTACAGAGATATCTTGGGCCACATGAGTTTCGTTTAAGACCTTTACTAGCAAAGCCCGATGAGGCTCGGAGCTCATGAGTAATTCCAAAAGCGAGACCCTGGCCGGGGTTTTGTTAAGCTGTTCAATGACCTTGAACTCGCTCTGCTGAATAATGCGGAGAAACTTCCTGGCTTCCTCTAGCGATACCTCCTTCTTGCCATAACCATCCCTTTTCTCCGGAAGACCTTTTACCGGAATATCCTCATTCGGAGTGAGAGGCGTTTTATCATCTTGTTCTTCCACTACCTTTGTCTTCCCCTTAACGTTTGTGGGTTGGATTGGTAGGTCGGTGGGTTCAAACACGCGACCGCTGCGGGTCACACCGCTCAGTCCTGTGATATTGGTTACCTTGGCCGACAACGAGTTGATGTCGGTGGCTTTTTCTTTCCTTTCGTCCGGAGGTGTGTACCTCCACGGGACTGCGTGGCTGTTTTGGTATGGGAAAGGGACAGGTTTAGCTACCGAGGGGTATCGGGGCTTTTGTGAAGCTGCGCCCTTGGTGAAATATATCACCAAAGGTTTAGGCCTTCCAAAATCTCTCATCCGCAGACTGCATACATATATGCTGCTCTTCCCTTCCCTCATTGCCGACTTCCAGTCGACCTTGATCTATCATCTGTTGCAAAAGGTCCTCCACTGCTAAACATGTTTCCATATTATGTAGCTCGCCGGGATGCAACAGACAAGAATCCTCTTCATGCCCACCGTGGGGAATTACACCCCCCTTTTGTAGGGCCTCATAGATAAACCTCCTAGGGGTCGCTACGTCCCTTAAAGGCTTGGACCTGCGCGGCCTATCCGACTCAATGGCATTAACCACTCCCCCTCCATGATTGGCGAGTGGGTTGGTTTTCACGTTGGGTTGATCCTCTTGAAATGTTAGCCATCCGGCGTCTATCAAATGTTGGACCTTGTATTTAAGGGTCAGGCATTTTTCGATGGAATGGCCCGGGGTTTTCCCATGGTACGCGTAAGTGGCGTTAGGATCATACCACTTTGGGAAAGGGGGTTGGAAGATCTTCCCGGGAGTTATTACAGCCAGTTGGTTGGCGATGAGGGACGGTAAGAGGTCCTCGTACGTCATTGGGAGTGGGGTGAATTCTGGAATTGGCCTCGGGGGATAGTTCCTCATTGCGTTGGAACTGGCGCCAAAGTGGGCATTGTCGGCCAGGCGAGTCGTGGTTGGAGCCGGAGCTTGGGGGGCCTCCCTCTGGATGGGGGTGGGCGCCCTAGGCTGTACGGGTGCTGAACTGGAGGAGTTCTTGGCATGAGCTGAGAAGCTCAGATGATGTTGCGCGTATTGATGTGTACCATGAGATGTCTGCGGAGGTTTGACCCATGCGGGCACCGAAGTGATGGCATGGGCATCCCCCTCCTTCCTTTTTGCCCCAATTGCTCCGATTCTTTTAGCATTGGTACTTGTGGAGGAAACATAATTGAACTTCCCTCTTTTCAACCCTACTTCGATTCTTTCCCCGTCGAATACTAGGTCTGCGAAGCTGGACGGCATGTAACCTACCAACTTCTCATAGTAAAACACTGGCAAGGTGTCTACCATCATGGTGATCATCTCCCTTTCGACCATGGGAGGGGCCACTTGTGCTGCCAGGTCTCTCCACCGCTGTGCGTATTCTTTAAAGGTCTCACCTTCCTTCTTGAACATATTTTGTAGCTGAGTACGATTGGGAGCCATATCAGAATTATACTGATATTGCCTTAGGAAAGTAGTAATCAGGTCCTTCCAAGTACGGATGCGGGAAGCTTCCAGATTAGTGTACCAAACAACCGCGGCTCCGGCCAAGCTATCTTGGAAAAAGTGTATTGATAGCTTCTCATCCTTAGAGTGCGCGCCCATCTTGCGACAATACATCTTGAGATGGTTTTTGGGACAAGCGGTCCCTTTATACTTGTCGAAGTCTGGCACCTTGAATTTTGGGGGAATAACAACATCCGATACCAAGCAAAGATCCGTCATGTCCACGAATGGATAGCCACCAAAGCCTTCAATAGCCCCCAATCTCTCCTCAAGGAGATCGAGTTTCCTTCTTTCTTCGGCCTCCAGGGGTGGTCCTTCCGTGGACAAGAATATCGGTTGTGTTGTGAGGTTGTGCTGAGGCAATGTGTTGGGTGTCGAGCCCTCGACGGGGATCGGGGGATAGAAATCAACATCCCCTTGGGCATGCTCTTGATGATCTTCATAGGCCTCGTGGGGCTGTTGAGGAGGCTTCCTTTCAAGGAAGGGGGAAGAGACATGGCCCGCGTCATCGTGCATGACTGGCGGCGTGTAATTAGGCGGCAATCCATAAGGGTAAGCCACCCGATTGTATCCTAAATGGGGGTTGTTGTTGTGCCCCTGTGTGCTCTTCTCTCGTCCTACTGCGTTTGGGGGAGGATGGTGTGCGGTAGCTAGGAGAGTTGGGTCTGCTTCGGCAGCCGAACTGACAGCAACAGCGATGGCCACGTTTTTCTCCATGAGCTGCCTCATTCCCAACATGGCCTCCATCATGGAAGCCATTTGTTCTTTTAAAGCCGACATGTCGGCCTTCATCTATTCTTATGTCTCCTCTTGATCACCCATCGTTCTAGATTTAGATCTGGTGCGATAGGGATGCCTTGTGGCGCGTTTAGTTATGGTGTTCTTCCTAAAAAAACAAATGCGAGGAGTGGGTAAAGAATAATGAATGCATGCTAGAGATAAAATGCAGGAGTGATTTGATTCGCACTAGCTTTGGAGTAGAAATATGGGATCAACTCATTTTATTCAGAAAGTCATATCTAGTCAAGATCTCGGCGACCATACAAGTTTCCTAGTGGTTTCTAATTATATGGGTCATTAAATCTATCATATGCTGACAATAGCCGAGAAGTCCGTGCATCTCCTCGGGGGCGGAGTAGGTGTCTGCCATTGCTTTAGCCTTGGCTAGTAATCGGGGAAGTTCTTGACTCTGATGCAATCCTACCCCCCAAGGGTATTGGATAGAAGACTCCAAGAGGCTTGGGCTAGAGCTACTGAAGAAGGCCCTAGGGTTCTCATGAACCTTAGGATAGATTTTTGAGCCCATGGGTCAAGGTTGGATCCACTCTTCTTTGTAAATATTAGAATAGGTTTTTCCTTCTTTTAGGCCTTGTATTTTGGCCATTCTAGTAGTATAGGGTTTTAGCCTTGTATTTCAGGGCATTTTGAGTAGTCTTTGTAGTAGGGACTTTTTTGTATTTTCATGTATTTTGTCAAGGAGGTGAGCTTAGTTTTTAGATGGGTGTGTGTAGCTAAGCTCTAGCTTCTCAAGGAAGTTTTCTCAAAGAAGCTTCTCAAGGAAGTTTTCTTAAGAAAGCTTCTCAAGGAAGCTACCTAGTCTATAAATAGAAGCATGTGTAACACTTGTTGTAACTTTGATGAATGAGAGTCTTGTGAGACACAACTCAAAGTTCAACTTCTCTCCCTTTTTCTTCCTTCAATTTCATGCTCCCCCCTCTGTCTTTCTCTCCCTCTTTCTTTTCCTCCATTGAAGCATCCTCTCCAAGCTTCTTATCCAACGCTCATCTTGGTGGTGAAGCTCCTTCTTCCATGGCTTATTCCCTAGTGGATGGCGCCTCCTCTCACCTCTTCTCCTTTGTATTCCACTACATCTCCATGGTGGAAAATCACCATTAAAGGACCTCATTGAAGCTCAAAAATCCAACCTCCATAGAAGCCCCACAAGCAAGCTTCCATCAAGTGGTAATCAGAGCACAAGAGCTTCAAGTAGGTGCTCCTTAAACCTCCATTAATTTTTTGCTTTACCTTCTCTTCCATTGTTGTTTCTTTATTTTTTCTCCATGTATCTCCTCACATGTCTTGTGATAAATGTTTTAACATGATTATTTAGAGTTTCCACCGATTAAACTTGCTATAGAAGCTAGATTTGATTTTCTATGGTTCAAATTTATTGTTCTTGTTCTTGAACCATGAATTGTGTTGAGTTTAGGTTCCTTTGAGTTTTGTCTTGTTATTTTTTGTGGCTGAAACCTAAACCATAAAATTCTTACAAAAATATTAAAGTAGAAGAAAACCTCAAAAATCTAGAGTGACTTGTTCACCTATTGTAGTTTTGTCATAGAAGTCATGTCTAGTCATGAAACTTGTCACATAAGATTTCTTATGTTGTGCTGAATTTTTTTTTTCTTGTTTCTTTGTCTAACTCATTTGTTCTTGAACTTTTAGGTTTCCTTTTGATTGTGTCTATTGTGAATTTGAGTTTTGGTGATTGAATTGCTGGCTGAAATGTTGATCCTAAGTGAATAATGAACTCCTAAAACTGTGGTAAACAATCCTAGTGAGTTCAACATACATAGGAAGGTTGAAAGTAAGCCCAAGGCAATCAATATACCATGCTTAAAAAAATCGCTGGTGCTGGCAGCTTGGACATACAAACTTGTAAAAATTACTGAGAATTTGTTACTTCGAATTTTGAGCTGAAACTTTTACTGAATTTGCTAGACATTTGGAAAAAAATTATAAAAAAGAACCAAGTCATCTGGATAAAAGGAAAAAATACTAAAAATCACACAAGTTGGCAGAAAAATTAGTATCTAGGAAAAAAAAGTGAAAGGGAAGTGTGCTTGTTGTTTTTGGCTCAAAATTTATTCTATAATTGGTGCCTATGTTATACCTATCTTAGTTCTGAAATTTCAATTGAAAATTACTGTGAAAACAAGTTCCAAAGCTAGAGGTTTGTTGAGTCTTTTTTTTATAGTTTTTTTACTCTACTCTAGAGCTATTCTAAGTTTCTCTTTGAGTCCTAGCTTACTTCTATGTCCTTTTCATTGCTTTAATTGTTGAGTAATCCTTGAAAAATTCTCTTGTTAAAATTCCAATGGTTTAGCTTTCATTTCAATTTTTTTTGGTCTTTGGTTATTGCTTGTCTCTTTGTTTCCTTGTTTGTGGGTTGCCATATAGGGAATTGGAAGGAGGATTGGTGCCATCCCTTGAAGAATTTGAGTCAAGAAGAAAGGGGCCAACCACCTTAAGAGCTATTGGACTAAGAAGCACTCCAAATTGAGTGAATCACCAAAGAGAGAACAACCACCAAAATTGACGACTGTTTTGTAATTTGCAATTTACTTACCTTCATTGCTTTCTAGTTTTGTAACAAAAAGGCCTTTCGTTGGAAGTGTGTTGGGAGCCTCCAATAGGTTACCAAACTTCCATTTGTGTGTAATAATTTTAGGCAATTTTTCCTTAGGATAGTGAGTGTTTTGTTGGGAACCTTGAATGTGGTCATCCAAACACTCTTAGGATTCACCTAGTTTACTTTTCTTGCTTACTTTCATAGCTTATTTCCTTTACCTTCCATTGTCAAACCACCTAGATAGCTTGCATTTTACCAATTAGTTTTTTCCCTTATCTTTCACACCTCTTTTAGTGTTTATTTTGGCTAGTTTCAACCATATTTTTTTTTACCTTTTGCTTTCAAACCTCCAACAAGAAAGAACCACAACTTAGGAACCAACATGAGTCATCATTCATCTAGTGTTAATGGCGAGGGTACTAGTCATAAAGACCCTTTATCTAGAATCCTAGATGAGTTGAGTTCCCTCAAGTTATGGAAAGAAAAACAAGAGAGAAAAGAAAAAGGAAAAAAAAAGAGTGGAAGAAATAAGTCAAGATGAAAGAAAGAAAATAAGAGAGGAAGAAAGAAGAAAAATAATGAAAGAAATGAAAGGAGAAAAACATGCCTCCTATAGTAGTCATAACTCTTGCAAGAGCCTAAGTGAAGAACTTCGTGACTATTATGAAGGAAGGCATAGGTCACATCTTAGACCTCACTCCCATAGAAGAGAAAGGGAAAGAAAGCCTCAAGAGGCCAACATTAAACTCCCATACTTCCATGGGAAGGACAATGTAGAGGCTAACTTAGTTTGGGAAATAAGGGTAGAGCAACAACTTAAAAAGAAGTCTACATCAAAATCTTATGGCTCTCACTCTTATCCAAAGAAAGACCAAGGTGAAGGCATCTTAGGGGTGATACCTTCTAAGCCCAAAGATGATAAGGGGAAGACAATAGAAAAGCAAGCCCGTAAGGCTAGTATGCAAGAGAAGACTAGCTCTATAAAGTGCTTTAAATGTCTTGGAAGAGGACACATTACTTCTCAATGCCCCACCACAAAAACCATGGTTATGAGGAGCCAAGACATTTATAGTAGCCAAGATGAGGCTACTACGTCACCTTCCTCTAGTGAAAGTGAAGAAGCAAAAGGGGAAGAATCTAGTGAAGAAATCTACCCCCAAGAAGAAGGACAACCTTTAATGGTTAAGGAGGAGTGTAAGGAGATAAGTGTCTCCTCCAAGAGGTTAGTTAAGAAGGAAAGTCATTTTGAAATAAAGACAAATATTAAAGAAACTTCCCCTCTTAGACAACCTCCACATCTTCTCCTTTATAAAAAGACACTTGTTAGCACTGCCACACCTCTTGGGCTTGAGGTTATTCCTCAAGTAAAGGAGTTGTTGGATGAGGGTTTGGTTCATAAGAGCTTAAATCCTTGTGCTTTGTTGGTGCCCAAAATAGGTATTATTAGGCACCAAATCCCTACAATAAGTGATATGATGAATTTGTTGAGTGTTGCAACCCTTTTTTGTAAATTCAGTCATGCACCCAACGTCTTCATGATTCATGTACATAGGGACTCATTAGGTAGATTTGTTCTTATTTTTGGTTTTAATACAAACTTAGGTGCTCATATAGGACACCTTAGGTTTGTCATATTTTTTTGTAGGAATAGTCAACATAAAAATATAGAAAAAGGTACGCTTTATTGCATTACATTCCTTAATTTTTTAAATAGTGATCAAGGGGTTCCCACGGACCCTAAGAGAATAAAGGTCATTCCTGATTGGCCCACTCCACCAAGTATAAGGGAAATCTGGGGCTGCCATGACTTAACAAACTTTTACAAAAGATTTGTCCCATATTTTTCTATACTTGTAGCACCACTCATTGAGTTGGTGAGGAACCATGTTCCCTCATGGGAAGATGTCCATGAAAGGAGTTTTCAGACCTTAACCTACTCTAACATACCCAACACCACTAATACATATGTTTTTATTCTTTTTACAGGTGTCGAGGGAAGGAGCCCAGAGTATGAAGAACCTCGGGATTTGAGGTCAAATCCTTTCCAAGGTGGAAGGGATGATGCAATCCTACCCCCCAAAGGTATTGGATAGAAGACTCCAAGAGGTTTGGGCTAGAGCTACTGAAGAAGGCCCTAGGGTTCTCATGAACCTTAGGGTTGATTTTTGAGCCCATGGGTCAAGGTTCTCAAGGAAGTTTTCTCAAGAAAGCTTCTCAAGGAAGCTACCTAGTCTATAAATAGAAGCATGTGTAACACTTGTCGTAACTTTGATGAATGAGAGTCTTGTGAGACACAACTCAAAGTTCAACTTCTCTCCCTTTTTCTTCCTTCAATTTCGTGCTCCCCCCTCTCTCTTTCTCTCCCTCTTTCTTTTCCTCCATTGAAGCATCCTCTCCAAGCTTCTTATCCAAGGCTCATCTTGGTGGTGAAGATCCTTCTTCCATGGCTTATTCCCTAGTGGATGGTGCCTCCTCTCACCTCTTCTCCTTTGTCTTCCGCTGCATCTCCATAGTGGAAAATCACCATTAAAGGACCTCATTGAAGCTCAAAGATCCAGCCTCCATAGAAGCCCCACAAGCAAGCTTTCATCAGACTCCCGTTCAAGGTAAGAGCAAATCAGTCCATCCACATTGTTGCCTCTTGATGTAATGCGTCGATCACCCTTCCTCTAGCCTCCTTTTCTGCGTACACTAGGACATACTCGTCCGCCACTCTATGCTCGTGGGCCGCGGCTAGATTTAGTTCTTCTTGGTACTTGGTGATAATAGCTAACATGTTGGTCTCTATCTCGCATAACCGCTGAGACAAACTTCTTTTGGACCTCGAGCAAGCCTTCAATTCATCTTTCAAGATCAAACTGTCTACTCATGATTAGTCCTTTTCCTCTCTTCGGAGTTTAAGCTCGCTGTTGCTACCCCACAGAGCCCCTCGGAACTTGTTCCGGCCGTGCTCTTCCCTACGAGCCCTCTTGGTCTCTTGTTCCAAAGCCTTGGTGGTAGCTATATTTATATCTCTCAGTTCGGCATTCTCCTTCCGGATTTTAAGAGCTGCTGATTTGTACCTTTCTTTGACTGTTTGAGCTTGCTTGAGTTCCGTCCTAAGGACCTGCACCTCTTCGTCTTCCTCCGGTGCCTCAACTTCCTTCCTTTTAGCGGTTCTCAAACTCGGGAGCCAATCCAAACCTTGCACGTGGGCTTTTAACCACTTACGATAGCCACCAATGGGCCCATTGTTACTGCCCCTGAGTTCCTTGTCTTTCTTTTGCAACACCTCCCATGCCTTGCGGACCTTCTGAAGTGTCTCCATGTTGGTCTTATTGAAGCCTTGTGAAATGACAGGTGCGAGCTCATCCTCTAGTGGCGCCCCTCTCATAGGGTAGCCAAGTTGTCTTATAGCAAGAACGGGATTGTAGCTGATGCAACCCCTCGTCCCCATCAAGGGAACATTTGGAAATCCTCCGCATGAAATAAGAACTTTGGTTCTTCCTTCCTTCCATCGAGGGAACCAGTTGACAGATGCTCCTTCTTTGTTTGCTAAGAGTTGGTCCCAATTTGCCCCTCCTTTCTCTGTGCATGAACAGTGGCTTTCTAGCAGGCAAGCATGCCTCACCTCTTGGCGAAAAAGGTGTGAAACTAACCATACATAAAGAGCTGGAGTACAACAAACAATCCTTGTATTGCTCTTTTCACATCTTCGGTCGAAGGTGTCATATAGGTCGGCTAGCATAGCGACAACCGGGCTTTCCTTGTGGTTATGATAGGCGAGAAAAGCGTCGATCGCTGCCAGGTCCACCAACCCATCCACATTCGGAAAGAGGACTCCTCCGAAAATCAACAGTGCGAGAATATCTATGAACTGGGCCCACTCGCCTTTACCTGCCAAGATTCTTGCTTTTGCCTCCAAATATTTTCTCGGTATTCCAACCACCCCATTTTCGACTTGCTTCCTGTGGTCTAATTCCTGTGCCGAGATTTGGACTATCTTGGAAATTCTAGCTAATGAGGGATAGAACCCTGTGAAGAGGTATGGTTTCCTCCCCCCTAGAGGGCATCCTAGGATCTCTTCAAATTCTTCCACCATGGGTGATAGCTGGAAGTCCCCAAAGGTGAAGCACCTCAACGTCTGATCATAATACTGGGCGAGGGAGGCAATGGCCTCTGTGGAGACTTCTACCATTGCTAGGTCCTAGATTTTACTGTAAGCTTTGCGAAAAGCTTGCCACTGGAGCTGACTGATGTGCCATCATTTTCTTCTATTTTCTAAACCCTTTTTGCACCATTTTAATTATTGATTGGTCTTAATTGTCAATTAATTAGGCAGTTTTATTATTTGGGCCCATTCAGCCAATTTGATGTTTTTAATCTAATTTCAGGAATTAATGAAGCATTGGGCTTGAATCTAGTGTTAGTGCTTAGCTCTACTGAGTTTTAAAAGATTGGCTAAGATTTTGTTAAAACATAAGCACTTAGACAATGAAGGAAAGCTGGAGTTGCTGCACATGATGTCCAACCTTATGTCAAGGAATAAGATCGGGCTGCACAATGCACAAGGCAAGATAAAGTGTCAAGTGAAGAATTGAAGCTGCAGGATCCACGATGTCGGATACAATGTCCAGGACATCCTGCCCGAAAATACTGGAGTTGCTGCACAATGCACAAGGCAAGATAAAAGAATTGAAGCTGCAGGATCCACGATGTCGGATACGATGTCCAGGACATCTTGCCCGAAAATACTGGACACATAAATCCGTTATATCTTTAACAGATTATTGTGCAGTTAGCAACAGATTAGACGATCTATCTTTAGGAACGAATTAAAAGATAATTAAAGTTCGAATTACAAACTAGAAGAGTTCGTTCAGGGATTAAAGATTAAAGATAAAAACTAAAAGATCAAACTGTATCTTTTAGTTCTTTAAAGTGCAGATTTTTCAGGAGAATGATAGATCTCCTCCAGCACAAGTTGTTGCAGCCCAGATACGCACACTGCTATATAAACATGAAGGCTGCACGGGGTTGAGTACTAAGTCCGGGATTGAAGAGTTATTTTGTGAGGTTTGGGACTTGAGTGTTTTGTGAGCCACCTTGATGTTACCCTAACATCAAGTGTTGGACCTGAGTGTGTAGAGTTGATCTCTATAGTTTGTGTAGAGTTGATCTCTATTGTTCAGAGAGCAATCTCTGGTGTGTCTTTGATTTATTTGTAAACACGGGAGAGTGATTGAGAGGGAGTGAGAGGGGTTCTCATATCTAAGAGTGGCTCTTAGGTAGAGATTGCACGGGTAGTGGTTAGGTGAGAAGGTTGTAAACAGTGGCTGTTAGATCTTCGAACTAACACTATTTTAGTGGATTTCCTCCCTGGCTTGGTAGCCCCCAGATGTAGGTGAGGTTGCACCGAACTGGGTTAACAATTCTCTTGTGTTATTTACTTGTTTAATCTGTTCATACAGTCAAATATAATCTGCATGTTCTGAAGCGTGATGTCGTGACATCCGGTACGACATCTGTCATTGGTATCAGAATTTCATCTAGCATTGGGCTTGAATCTAGAATTGGGCTTGGACTTGAAGAGGGCAGACTAATTTATTCTATAAAATTAGATCTTATCTTATCTAGATATTATTTAGATTTGATCTCATCTAGATATTATTTCATCTAGATCTTATCTTATCTTATCTTATCTAGATTTGATTTGATTTTACTTATGGGCTTGGATTTAAAACATATTTGTAAGCTTTGGGGCTGAAAAAAAAACTATATAACAGCACCAAGGTTCTAGTTTAGGGCCCCCCCCCCCTCCTCTCTCCCTCGCGGGAGACTCTCTCTCTTCTATTTTTCGTTTTTAGTTTTAGTCTCTCTTCTCTTTCTCTTTTATTTTCGTTTTTTTTCAATTCCAGTTCAGACTTTTAGTTTTATCAATAAAATTTCATTCTCTATTTGATTAATGGAAGGCTAAGTCCGCAGCGTTGTTTTCCCTTGAGGATCAAGCACAGTTCTCTTTGAGGTTCTATTATTACTGTTAAATTCTGTTTAGTTTTTCCTCTTCACTAATTACTTTGAATTTGTTGCTTTTAATTCATGCATGCTTAGTGCTTGATTAATTGTCTCTGCGCTTAATTTACGTTCATGCTTAATGATCGTTTATGAGTAATTGGTGTATGTGATGCTTAATCACATAATGAATGCCTTATGTTGAATTTCGCTTAGTAATTTAATTTAGGGTTGGATTAAGTGGTTAAACTGATAAAGGATAAACTCTCGTAACCTAGGATAAGAGACTTGCTTGTGAATCAAGGGGAAGCAACGTGTTTTAATTCTGATATTTTCTAATTCACATATATTCGCTGTTTAATTTACAAAAGCAAACAACCCCCCCCCCCCATCGTTACTGTTACTGTTACTGCAAGTATATTATGAACATTTGGCTTGTCACTGCTCGTTGGGAAACGACCTAGGATCACTTCCTAGTTACTACATTTTAATGTTTATTTGATTCGGGTACGGCCTCGATCACTGACCCATCAACTGCCCTAACTCTTTTAGACTGGTGATCCCTAGGCTCTTGACCTTGACTTGATAGAACCTTTTTTTAAGCGAAGGCATTTGACTTGATCCCATGTTTTACTAAAGTGAACAAAAATCGGTGCGAATCAAAACTCCGACATCTATCATGAGTGGAATGGATGAATGCATGAAGAAATGCATATGACACAGATGCAATTCATGAATACGGGAGCCCAGGAAATTGTCTCCTTCTTAGATACAACGTCTTGGGGTAGCAAAGTGACCAACGTATGTATTTAAGAAGGTGACACGGACCCTCCGTTGGTTTGTTAAAGAGAGGGGATCAAGACAGAACCCGTGCATGATGCATATGCGAAAGGTGCAACACGGGAATGTACATAGTATGACAATATTCACAAAATATAAGCAAAAGGGTACATGACACTTATGCATGGCAGTGTGAAAAAATGGCGCGCAGCGTGTCCGCTTCGTGCCCCTATTCAAGGGACCTATATGGGAGGGAGCTAACTAGGCTTTTAGTGATAATTCCCAAGGTGGTCATATCTCTCTTGATGGTCTCTAGAGGTATCATCCCCTTCGAAGAACATATTGCAGCAGTAGGGACTACTAGCAACAATATGTTATCAAAGAGAAAAACTCTAGATGAGGGTTCACTGTAACCAAGCAAGTCGGAGACCGAGCATGATCACAGATTCACCACCACTCCTTATGTTCCCATGAGCCCGGGTATAGGGCCCCCCTTTTTTCAACTCACCGTGTGTGCAAATAGTGTTGGTGTTTGTTTGCATCAAATGAATAAATATTTACCTCATGCATACATTTTAAAACGCACTAAAAGCATTAAAGAGTTATATATACAAGAACATAAGAAAAATAAAGGGAAGCCAACAAAGGAGAAAGTCATGGTAAAACATTTGCACAAGATTAAATGGCCTAACTCTCTAAAAATAGTCCCCAGTGGAGTCGCCAACTGTCGCAACCTACCCTTCGGCGGGAGGGCGATGCGTGACTCGCGGGTGCGTGTTCCAAGAAAGGAATACGCGCGGAGTCGCCACCAATGTTTATTTGAGGAAAACGTCGGAAAAACCAGAAAAGACATGGTCTACGAATTTTAAGTGAAAGGTTCAAGAGTTGTATTTACGTACGGGGAAGGTATTAGCACCCCACACGTCCGTCACAAAGGACGGAAGCCTTTAATCGAGTGTGCAAAATATGACTTCAAATTGTTTTATTTTCCCTTTTTTACGTTTTTATGTCTTTTTATGCCTTTTTGTATTTTTTTATCTTTTTGTGGTCGACAAGGGTGTTTCCCTTGCTCCTACGTATTCCTCAATTGTGATAAGGAAATCAGACCTACGTAATTCTTTGAAAAGGGACGAATCAAGTGATTCTTTTTACTTGGAAGGGGGTCATTTAAGGCGTTGGACCTTAAAATGATCCATTTTACTTGGTGAGAAAGCTAAGGCGTTAGACCTCTAACCATCTCACGAGGTCGACAAAAGCGAGGCTTTTGCTCCTACGTATCCTCCATCGAAGAGGAAATCAGACCTACGTAGTTCTCGCAAAAGGCAGTAAAGTGATGTGTTGATTTTATGCTTTTGAACGGTCCATGTTAATCGATAAAAGCAAAGAGGACCGTTTAAGGTGTTGGACCTTAAAACAGTTTTTTATTTTTATTTTTGCGGACAAAACTTGATTTGCGAGTTTATTTTAGCCTTAGTTTCACTTTGGTTATTACTTCTAAAGAAAAATGTCCGATTGATTTTTTTTATTATTTTATTCGAAGATATTTTGATTATTTTATTATTATTTTTCAGGATATTTTGATTATTTTATTATTATTTTGTCTTTTTTTGGTTTAACCGTGGTTACAACGTGAATGATCGGTTAGATTTTGTTTTAACAGTGATTAAACGAGATTACAACACAAATGATCGGTTGAAATTCATTTTATCATTTATTAGGTGAGAAAATGGCTTAAATAAACGGTTAAAGCACGTTAAAAACGGAATAAAAGAAAACTAAAAGTAAACGAAATTAAAGTGAAAGTACACAAAACAAGAAATGAATTGAAAGTCTCAGATTCGAAAACTTACCCGTTGAAGAACGAAGAACGGATGAAGAACGGTGAAGAACGACGAAGAACGATGAAGAATTTCCACGGAATCGCTTACGGAAGCGTTACGGAAGCACTTCGACTCGATTTTTCTTCACGAAAACGTGTTTTTTGCCCAAAAAAGCCGAAATGCATAGCCAAGGGGTCTTGAACATTTTGAAACAGCTCCCCCCCTCCCCTATTTATAGGAAAAAAGGGAGGTGCTTGTCGCCCAGAGACTTAATGAAGAAGATTTCTTAGCGCACCCAAATTACTAAGTTCACCCCCTTTTTCGTATTTTACGGAAAAGTTACGGAAGCCTTACGGAAGTGTTTCGAATTTGATTTTCATCTTTTTTCTCTTCCCTTTCACCAATGTTAAGTGGAATATGCTTACCCAAGGTTTTCGGAAATTTTACGAAAGCATTAGGGAAGCCCCAGAAACCATTTTTCAAAAACGTGGAGGAGCTTGCCGCCCAGTTGCTTCCTCCTTAAGCAACCCAACTTCCAAAATGTTCCAGAAGGGCCTAGACTCAAATTGCTATTTACACCCCCTATCTTGATAAGTTCACCCCCACCTTCTTTCATAATTTACGAAAAAGTTATGGAAGCCTTACGGTAGCATATATGACTTAACTTTCATCTTTTTTTCTCTTCCCTTTCACCAATGTTAAGTGGAATATGCTTACCCAAGGTTTTCGGAAATTTTACGGAAGCATTACGGAAGCCACGGAAGCCCCGGAAACCATTTTTCAAAAATGTGGAGGAGCTTGCCGCCCAGTTGCTTCCTCCTTAAGCAACCCAACTTCCAAAATGTTCCAGAAGGGCCTAGACTCAAATTGCTATTTACACCCCTATCTTGATAAGTTCACCCCCACCTTCTTTCGTAATTTACGAAAAAAGTTATGGAAGCCTTATGGAAGCATATATGACTTAACTTTCATCTTTTTTTCTCTTCCCTTTCACCAATGTTAAGTGGAATATGCTTACCCAAGGTTTTCGGAAATTTTACGGTAGCCACGGAAGTCCTGGAAACCATTTTTCAAAAACGTGGAGGAGCTTGCCGCCCAGTTCCTTCCTCCTTAAGCAACCCAACTTCCAAAATTTTCCAGAAGGGCCTTGATTCGAATTGCTATTTACACCCTTATCTTGATAAGTTCACCCCCCTTCTTTGCTGATTCTTTTTCCGTAACGTTGCAGAACCTTACAGATTACGTAACGATACTTGTTTTCTTTCCGTAATGTCACGAAACTTTACGGATTACGCAACCACCCCCTCTTCGGCTTCTAGAATTTTACGGAACTTTACGAATTGCGCAATAATGTTTCCTTTCG
Organism: Glycine max; assembly: GCF_000004515.6. NCBI lineage: Eukaryota > Viridiplantae > Streptophyta > Magnoliopsida > Fabales > Fabaceae > Glycine > Glycine max. Next base: position 19,975,503 of record NC_038241.2, on the reverse strand, counting down.
ACTCCCGACATGTCGCGGAACTTCACGGATTGCTTAACGATGGGTGTCAAGTTCCTTGAAGCGGTCAAGCAAAGGTTGCATGCCATCAAACAATGGTCCCCGAACGAAATTAGGATATGACACCATGAATATGAATTATTTAAGATGAACCCAAATGAAAATATCCATAGTTTGCAAAAAAGATTTACACATATAGTAAACCATCTTGCATCTTTAGGAAAAATCTTTCCTAATGAAGATTTAATTAATAAAGTCTTAAGATGTTTAAGTAGGGAATGACATCCCAAGGTAACTGCTATTTCTGAAAGCAAAGATCTCTCTTCCATGTCTCTTGCCACTTTATTTGGTAAATTGCAGGAACATGAGATGGAACTTCAACGTCTCAATCAGAATGAAGAAAATGACAAAAAGAAGAGAAGCATAGCCCTTAAAGCCTCATCTTCAATACAAGAAGAAAACGAAGAAGAAGATTCAGATGACGAAGAAGATTTTTCTTTCTTTGTTAAGAAATTTCAGAAATTCATCAAGAAAATAAGAATTGACAGGCGTCAGAATTTCAATAATGGAAGAAAATCACAAGACGATTCTCAAGTCCTTAGGTGTTACAAATGCAACCAAATTGGTCACATTAAGGCCAACTGTCCGTCAAAGGAAGAATGGTCGGAGAAAAGTGAAAAGAAAAGATTTGACGAAAGAAGAACTAAGAAAGCATGCATTGCATGGGATGACAATGATTCATCCGATGGTTCAGAAAAGGAGATTAATCTTCTAACCAAAGATTATGAAAGTGACGAGAATATCTCTCAAGGATGAAAAACAAGGAGAAAAAGCATGGTCCTCATCTTTGAAGATCTAGATACTTTAATCCTGAAAAAGGTAATATCAAAACCATTATCTTATTAAAATTTCTCTTAAAGTTGAAATTTTTATTCAAACAATTTGATTATAATGACTAACAATTATTTATTTGTGTGTTTTTTGATTGTTTTCATGAGTATATTTGCTTGATTGATTTCATCTTATTTGCATGAAATATTCATTCATATATTTAAGTAAAATTAATATTCTTCTTACTTGTGTTTTGATTGTTTTTGATAAAATTGATTATCTTCATGTTTTAATGTTTTTTGCATGACATGATATGTGAATTGCATGATTGAGAATTATTCATAAAGTATCTTCAAATATATTTTTCATAAAAATTATTTTGATAATAACTCAAAACTTATTTTCTCCTAGAAAGCCTTCTGTTTTTGTTTTCTGGCTAATAACCACTGGTAATCAATTACCATAATAGTGTAATCGATTACAAGCAGTTATTTCTGGCAATGTTGCTCTCTGGTAATCGATTACAATGCGTCCCTGCACCTATATATTCAAATTTCAAATCGCCCCCAATTTTTCTTCCAGCCATATCTCACTCAATTCTTGTCCAAATCACTCCCCACAAAGCCCAAACTTCATCTTTTTCACTCATTTTCATTTGAACCGATTGAAATCTAGAAAAAAACTCCTCAAATGGCGGAACCATCGAAGAAGCAGAAAGGCACTTCAAGTCGGAGTCAACGGCATTCCAGGTCACAGGAAACCCCAATTCCTCCCTCCATTCCCTCTGGATCATTGTTTTCATCAGAGGAACAGCGTATACGATACACAAACCTCTTTTCATCTCGTTCCATTATAGATCCAAAATTCATAGATATGGAGTTCTTTTCAAATGAGAATTTTGAATGCTTCCAAGCATTTGAAAACTCCAATCTTATTCCATTCATGTCTCTAAAATTACCTGTCTATTCTGAATTAGTCAAAGCTTTCTATTCTAATTTAGAAATCCATGAAGGTATCCTAATGTCTAAAATCTATGGGATTAAGATGGTCATTGACCAATCCCTATTTTACGATTTAACAAAATTGCCTAGTGAAGGTGTGCCTTTTGAGGGTGCACTGATTGATGATTGGAAATTCGATTTTTCTGTGCATGATGCCCGCCGGTTGGTTTGCACCAACCAAGCGGATATGACCGGAAGGCTTCTTGCTGGTTCATTGGCTTTTGAGAGCCGCATCCTCCATTACCTTATTGTTCGCATCTTACTCCCTAAATCTTTAAACCTTGCCCAGGTTTCTGAAGAAGATCTCATTGTCATGTGGGCCTTTCATAAAGGTTTACAAATTGATTGGGCACACCTTGTTAGATATCGCATGCATAAGGCATTGCGATTGAATGACCCATTGCCTTATCCTCATCTTGTTACCCTTTTCCTTCAACACTTCAATATCCCTCTTGATTCTGAACCTTGTGTTCCAATCAAGAGATCATTCCTTATAGGCACTTCAGTCATAGCATCCTTTGGTTATGTAAAGGAGCATGATGGCTCTTGGGTGAAGAAGGGTGCTAGAAATGTTGGTGAAGAAGGACATGAAGGAGAAGATTCATCTCTTCTTTCAAAGATTATGGACAGGTTTGATGGTCTTCAAACCTTTGTTGGTGAGAGGTTTGATACTTTGGAATTGCAAGTGCATAAGTGCTTCAATGAAATGGAGTCAAGAATGACAAAGGTTGAAGAAGATGTGTCTTACATCCGGTCAAGCTTTGATCTTCCACCGCCGCCGCCACCATCATCTTAGAATTATATTTTAATATTATTAGTACTTTGATTTTCAGCCTTGTATTTTGGCTATATTATTATGGTATTTGAACAATTTACTATTTCCTTATTTGCATGGTATGGTTGAACAAGTATGTTATTTGACTATTTAGGAAAGATCTTACTTCAGGATTTGGTTGATGTTTTTTCATGAATGTTGTGTGAATGTTTAGTTATGATTGATTATTTCAAATTTGTTACACACTTTAGCTTTTTATTGATGCCAAAGGGGGAGAGAAATGGGATTAAAATCAAGAACTCACATGAGTAATCAATTTAATTTTAAGATATGCACAAATTCAAAAACAAAGAGGGAGAATTTATGTGAGTGATCGACTAGGAAAAAGTGTGTGTGTGTTTCTTGATTTCAGAAGTTGTCATCATAAAAAATGGGGAGATTGTAGAAGCAAAGCTTCATGGTGAATCAAAAGTGATTCAAAGGTGTTTTGATGATAACAAAAGATGATGACAAAGGTGATGACAAAAAGCTCAAAGATCAATCATAAATCAATCAAAGAACAACTCAAGTAAATCAAGAACAATTCAAGAGTTCAAGTTGAGAATCAAGAAGAATTCAAGACTCAAGAAGAAAGTTTAGAGTCAAGAATCAAGATTCAAGGTTCAAGATCTCAAGAATCAAGATCAAGATTCAATACTCGAGATTCAAGAATCAAGAGAAGGCTTAATCAAGATAAGTATGAAATGTTTTTCTCAAAAACTGAGTAGCACATGATTTTTCTCAAAACATGTTTACCAAAGAGTTTTTACTCTCTGGTAATCGATTACAACAGTTTTGAAAAAGTTTTCAAATTGAATTTACAACGTTCCAATTAATTTCAAAATGCTGTAATCGATTACAATGTTTTGGTAATCGATTACCAGTGCCTTTGAACGTTGAAATTCAAATTCAAATGTGAAGAGTCACATCCTTTCACATAAAAGCTTTGTGTAATCGATTACACTTATTTGGTAATCGATTACCAGTGATTGTTTCTGAATAAATCAAAAGATGTAACTCTTCAAAAGGTTTTTGACTTTTTCAAATTGGTTTTAAGTTTTTCTAAAAGTTATAACTCTTCTAAATGGTCTTCTTGACCAGACATGAAGAGTCTATAAAAACAAGGCTTTGTTATACACTTATTCATTTCATTCAATCAATCCTTTACAAGCCTTGAATCTCTTTGAACTTCTTCTTCTTCTTTGTACCAAAAGTTTTCTGAAGTTTTTTGATTTTCTAAACCTTGAAAACTTGTGCTATTCATCCTCTTCATTCTCTTCTCCCTTTGTCAAAAAGAATTCACCAAGGACTAACCGCCTGAATTCTTTTTGTGTCTCTCTTCTCCCTTTTCCAAAAGAACAAAGGACTAACAGCCTGAATTCTTTTGTGTCTCCCTTCTCCCTTGTCAAAGAATTCAAAACGACACAGTCTGAGAATTCTTTTGATTCTTCCCATTCCCTTATACAAAAGTGTTCAAAGGACTAACCGCCTCAGAATTCATTTGTATCCCCATTCACAAAGTATCAAAGGTTTAACCTCCTGAGATCTTTGTCTTAACACATTGGAAGGTACATCCTTTGTGGTACAAGTAGAGGGTACATCTACTTGGGTTTGACTGAGAATAAGAGAGGGTACATCTCTTGTGGATCAGTTCTAGTGGAAGGTACATCCACTAGGTTCAAAGAGAACAAGGGAGGGTACATCCCTTGTGGATCTTTGCTTATAAAAGGATTTTTACAAGGTTGAAAGAAATCTCAAGGACCGCAGGTCGCTTGGGGACTGGATGTAGGCACGGGTTGTTGCCAAACCAGTATAAAAACTCTTGTGTGTTTGCTTCCTTCTTCCCTACTCTTTTACTTTCCGCTGTGCATTTAATTTCCGCTTTTACTTTCTGTTAAGTTTCTCTTCTACTCCTCATTCTCTTTACAATTTAGTAGAAGCCTTAGAAGAGTAATTTTTAATTAGTAAAGGTTTAGGAATAATTAATTCAACCCCCCTTCTTAATTATTCTGAGGCCACTTGATCCAACAACAGTAGTAGTATCTCTCCAAACATTAATTACTCCTTGGGTAGAATCACAAATCTTGCAAGCTTTCCCAAAGACATTAAAAGGATCAATGCTTCACTAGTACACTCGTTTGTCGAAAAATTCTATTGATTCCTTTGCAATTTGTCTTTCAGAGAACAATAATGACGAGTAGACCATATCACTTGGCAGTAATGACACTTGCTAACATTCGACAGGACAAGGATGAATCTCTAAGGGACTTTATGAAAATATTTTCATCAATATCTTCTGAATCAAGGACCTAAACCCCCAGGTAGCACTCACATCAATGATCATGGCCCTTAAGTCTAGCCTCTTCTTAGACAACCTGTGCCAAAAACCATTGGCAACCATGGACATGTTTAGAGCAAGGGCTACCAAATTCAATCAAATGGAGGAGAAAACCAAATTCAAAGAGCAAGTGCGTAGAGAGACATCAAGGAAACCAACCGAATGAGAGCCTAAGACTGAGAGCAGCCGCAATAGAGGAAAACCAAGAATTGACAAACTGCCTCAGTCCAAATTTTGTTATTACACTCTATTGACTGAGATTCGGAACCGAGTACTTGAAGAAGCTTACAACGTAGAGCTAATACAGTTGTCAACTCAGAATTGACCTCTACCAGGAGCAAACAAGTACATATACTATTGTTATCACCAAGTCCAAGTAGTAGACCAACAAATTGAAAATTAAAATGTTATTTGGCTAAGGAGTAATAGACCAATAGAATTGGTTAAATACATTTAGAATGACTATGTTATTCGGTAATTCCTAATAAAAAAGTTAAAGAATGAAAGCAATAAACCAAGTTCAACACTTGAACTAAAATGGTACTAATTCATTGATAAAAATGGTACCTTATTTGATAGGTCAGGTCTAAGCCTTTACAAAATAAATGAAAAAAAAAACAAAATTAAACTTGAGTTAACTCGGTTGGCACCTCCTCAATAGGTATTTAAGCTTCATTAACCAATTCCCCTTGATGATCAACGTCTTTGTCAACATCAAAGAAGGAAATATCAACATCTTTCAAAAATAACTTAACTTGATAGAGAGCCTTCTTAAAACTGGCTTCATGAGTCCTAAGGATCTCAGCCTCCGCTTCACCAAGATTAGTCTTCAACTGTTGAAGCATTAACCTTGAAAAGCACAAACTCTTGATTAAGACGTTCAACCTCATCTTAAAGAGTTTGAGCTAAGTCTATCACCTTCTTTAGGTCATCTTTTAAAGCCTCTTCTAAGGTTTCAACCTCTTGTAACTTGGTCTTTATATCTTCAAGAGACTTTTGAGATTCCTCAATTGATTGCAAAAAGATCATGTTTACTTTGGTAACTTCAACCAAATTTTTCTCAGCCTTGGTGAGGTCTTCTTAAGCCTTCCTAGACTCGGTCCAGGAAAACTCGTCGACCCAAAACTCGAAAATTCCCAAAGTTCTTGCTTGGAAGTGAGCAACAGCAGCATCCATTGAGGCCTTAGCACCAACCTCCCTTAGCATGTCACGGTCCACGTGGCTGAGAATGAAGCGCTGATGAGAGCATGAGGGTTAAAATCCTTCCCCCGATGAGAACACTCACCCTCCTTCATAGAAAGGAACATTGAGTGGCTCTCGATGATGTGATCCTTACTAGGAGCGGATCGCTTGATACATGTTACAGAGTTTTGGATGACGCCACTTCCAGAGATGGAAGATAAGTCAGGGTAGACGCCACAAGGATTACCTTGATAAGTCCGAGATTGGTTCAGTGAGGAACCTAGAGAGAAGTTCTCATAAAATTTTATCAAATACAAAAAGTGCTTTTATTGAAAACGAAGTCAAAACATATAGTGTAGCTAAACAAAAAATAGAAATAGACATGGGCCTCCAATTAGTTTGGGCCAAAATGAACACTGTCATACCCTAATTTCGTCTGGAGACCATTGTTTATCAGCATGCGACCATCGTTTGACCAACACAAAATGTTTAACACCCATCGCGGTGGAATCCGTAAAGTTCCAAGATGTTTCGGGGAGAAACCGGCCAAAAACACGAAAAAGGGAGTGTATTTAGCAAAGTGGGGTGTGTGTAAATAAATTGTTACACTCTAATTTCATCCGGGGACCATTGTTGATCACTTCGTAAGGCTTCATTGCGGTGGAATCCGTAAAGTTCCAGGACGTTTCGAAAAGAAAACAGCCAAAAACACAAAAGCGGGGGTGAACTTATCAATCACGGGGGTGCACTCAAGAAACTTCATCCAGAACACTCTAGAACGTGGGGTGAACTTATCAATTATGAGGTGCATTTAGGAATCTTCCTCAAGAAGTCTTTTGGCGGCAACCACCTCCATTTTGTTAAAAATTGGCATCTGAGGCTTCGGTAATGCTTCCGAAAAATTTCTGAAAACCTTGAGTTAGCATATTTCACTTAATATTGGTGAAAGGGAAGATAAAAAAAGAGGAAAATCAAGTCTGAAACGCTCCCATAAGGCTTCCGTAACTTTTCCGTAAAGTGTGAAAAAGGGGGATGAACTTAGTAATTGGGGTGCGCTCAGAAATCTTCCTTAAGAAGCCTCTGGGCGACAAACACCTCCCTTTTTCCCTATAAATAGGAGAGGGGGGCTGTTTCAGAAAGGTCCTTGACCCCTATGCTATGTATTTTTAAGCTGTTTTGGGTGAAAAAAATGTGTTTCCATGAAGAAAATCCAAGCCGAGGTGCTTCCATAACGCTTTAGAGACGTTTTCGTGAGCAAATCCGTGAAGATTTTTCTCCGTTCTTCACCGTTCTTCGTTCATTCTTCAGTCTTCAACCGGTAAGTGTTCGAATCTTAGACTTTTAATTCATTTCTTGTTTTCTTTGCTTTCATTTTCATCTTGTTCACTTTCGATTTTCTTTTCTTCCGCTTTTAACAAACTTTTTACCGTTTATTTAAGTCGTTATCTCGTCTAATAAATGATAAAATGAATTTCAACCGATCATTTGTGTTGTAAACTTTAATCACTATTAAAATAAAATCCAACCGATCATTCACGTTGTAACCTCGGCTAAATAAAAAAAGGACAAAATAATAAAAAATAATCAAAATATCTTTAAAAAAATAATAAAATAATCAAAATATCTTGAAAAGATAATAATAAAATAATCAAAATATCTTTGAATAAAGTAATCAAAAAAATTACTCGGACGTTTTTCTTTGAAAGTTTCCTTGAATGAATTGACTAATAACCAAAGTGAAACTAAGGCTAAAATCAATTCACAAATCAAGCTTTGTCCGCAAAAGTCACTTAAAACCGTTTTAAGGTCCAATGCCTTAAACGATCCTCTTTGCTTTTATCGGTTAACATTGACTGTTCAAAAGCATAAAATCAACCCATAACTTTACTGCTTTAGCAAGAACTACGTAGGTCTGAGTTCCTCACCACAAATCAAGGATACATAGGAGCAAAACTCCCGCTTTTGTCCACCACCCCAAGAAATCGTTAATGGTCCAATGCCTTAACGTTTCTCTCCTTTCAAAAACCAAGAGATCGTTAATGGTCCAATGCCTTAATGTTTCTCTCCTTTCAAAAGAATCAAAAGATCATTTAATGGTCCAACGCCTTAAAAAACTTTTGTTCGGTTAACATCGATCTTGCGGAAAAAGATCAAAACAACTTAACCAACGTTTAGTTCCAAAAGAACTACGTAAGTCTGATTTCCTCATCACAATTGAGGATACGTAGGAGCGAGGGAAACACCCTTGTCAACCACAAAAAGATAAAAAATACAAAAGTCATAAAGAGACATAAAAACATAAAAAAGGGAAAATAAAACAAATTGATGACATGATATTGCACATTTGATTAAAGATTGTCGTCCTTTGTGACGGACGCGTGGGGTGCTAATACCTTCCTCGTGCGTAAATACAACTCCCGAACCTTTCACACTCAAAGTTCATAGACCACACACGCTTTCCGGTTTTTCCGACGTTTTCCTCGAATAAACGTTGGTGGCGACTCCACGCGCCTTCCTCCCTTGGAAGACGCACCCGTGAGCCCCACATCGCCCTCCCGCCAAAGGTAGGTTGCGACAGTTGGCGACTCCACTGGGGACTATTTTTAGAGAGTTAAGCTTATTAATCTTTAGTGCAAAAGTTGTGTTTTCCCTTTCATTAGTTTCCTTTTTCCTTTATGTTCTTGTATAAACTTTTTCGATGTTGTATGCGTGTTTTAATGTATGCATGAGATAAATATGTATTCGTTTGATGCACACAACACCAACACCTTTTTGCACACAGGGTAAGTTGAAAAAGGGGCCCTATACCCGGGTCCATGGGAACATAAGGAGTGGAGGTGAATCTGTGGTCATGTTGGGTCTCCGACTTACTTAATAACAGTGAACCCTCATCTAGAGTTTTTCTCTTTGATAACATATTGTTGCTGGTAGTCCCTACTGCCGCAATATGTTTTTTTGAAGGGGATGATACCTCTAGAAACCATCAAGAGAGATATGACCACCTTTGGAATTATCACTAAAAGCCTTTTAGTTCCTCCTGTTTAGGTCCCTAAAATAGGGGCATGAAGCGAACTCGTTGCGTGCCTTTTAAACACTGCCATGCATATAACCTAAATGTCATGTACGCCTTTGTTGTATGATTATTTGTGGATATTGCCATACTGTGTACATCCCCGTGTTGTGCTTTTGCGCGTCTGCATCATGTCGTCACGCACGCGTTGTATGTTGGTCTCGTCTTTTTTTCACGGGAAGCTAGAAGGTCCATATCACCTTCTTAACTGCACACATGGGGTACTGTGCCCCCAAATGCGCAAGTAAGAAGAGATGATTTTTCGGGCTCTGGTGTCCATAAATGCATTCATATCATGCATCGCATAAGCATCTCTTCATGGCATCGTAATGGACATATCGTTCCTGCATTTGTCACTTATCATTTCATGCATTGCATTTTGCATAAGTCATTTCTTCACCCTGCATCTGCATCTAACATGTTTTTTGCACACCATTTATTTTCATGTTTGCTCATGCATGATCCTTGCATTTTCCTCTGCAAAACAAAGAAAGTCACGATAAAGCTCAAACAATGCATCATTCACATACATTCGTGCTTTTCATTGGTTGCATAGCTCATTGCATTCTTACCCCGAAAAACAAACTTTAATCATTGTTATAAGGGAAGAACGCACTTTACGACACCCTTACCGAAAGCATGCTAGAACTGGAGTAATGGTTGAAGTAGACGAGGTGCAAGAGCGGATGAAGGCCGACATGGAGGCTATGAAAGAATAGATGGCCACAATGATGGAGGCCATGATGAGCATGAAGAAGATAATGGAGGTCAATGCAGCTGCAGTTGCCACTGTCAGCGCTGTTTCTGGGGTGGACCCGACTCCCCCATTTGGCCTCAACCTAATAAATCATCCAACCGCGGATACGGGCAACCCCCATTTTGTGCTAGTCCAGAACAAGCAGGTTTTCCCGCCATATGGTTTGCCTTCGAACTATACTCCACCCAATGAGAATGTCAATAACTCCCCTCCTATACTCATTGAGAGCCAACAACCTCAATCTGATCATGCACATGTCTCTCAACCCATGGGGGAGACACATGAAATGCACCACCATAATCTAGCCGACTTTGAGCCTTGCCTCGGATATGCCACTGAAGGGCAAGCAGTTGGTGGTATACCCCTGCAAAACACTTTGGAGTGCCTTTAGTATCACCCACAACCACACCCCTTGCATTCCACAGCGGGTAAAAACCCTCATGCTATGGCAGAAATGGGAAAGTTGGATCATCTAGAGGAAAGGCTCAGGGCCATTGAAGGAGGTGAAGATTATGCCTTTGCTAACCTAGAAGAGTTGTTCCTAGTACCCAATATCATCACCCCTCCCAAGTTCAAGGTGCCAGACTTTGACAAGTACAAGGGGACTACTTGCCCCAAGAACCATCTAAAGATGTATTGTCAGAAGATGGGGGCATACACAAAAGATGAGGAATTGCTGATACATTTCTTCCAAGAAAGTCTTACTGGGGTAGTTGTTACCAGGTACACTAACTTGGAACCTTCCCGAATCCATTCTTGGAAGGACCTAATGGTTGCCTTCGTTAGGCAGTATCAGTACAATTCTGATATGGCTCCAGATAGGATGCAACTACATAACATGGGTAAAAAGGGGCATGAATCCTTCAAAGAATATGCCCAAAGGTGGAAGGATATGGCAGCCCAAGTGGCGCCCCCAATGACGGAAAGGGAGATGATAACAGTGATAGTAGACACATTATCAGTGTTTTACTATGAAAAAAATGGTGGGGTACGCACCTTCAAGCTTCGCGGATTTGGTCTTCACCGGCGAAAGGATCGAAACGGGTCTAAAAAGAGGTAAATTTGATAATCCTGCTCTGACGAATGAGAAAACTGGGGCTAATGAAGAGGGTGAGAATGAGGGAGAAACCCATGCTGTGACGACCATTCCTATACGGCCAAGTTTTCCACCAACCCAACAATGTCATTACTCAGCCAATAACAACCCTTCTCCTTACCCATCACCCAGTTATCCACAAAGGCCATCCCTAAATCAACCACAAAGCCCACCTACCACACAACCAATGCTAAACACCACCTTTAGCACAAACCAAAACACTAACCAAGAAATAAATTTTGCAGCGAAAAAGCCTGTAGGATTCACCCCAAAATTCTGGTGTCATATGCTAACTTGCTCCCATATCTACTTGATAATGCAATGGTAGCCATAACCCCTGCCAGGGTTCCCCAACCTCTATTTTTTCGAGGATACGACTTGAACGCAACATGTGCATATCATGGAGGAGTTCCAGGACATTCCATTGAGCATTGTATGACCTTGAAGCGTAAGGTGCAAAGTCTAATTGATGTGGGCTGGCTGAAATTTGAGGAGAATCGCTTGTGAATCCTAACATTGACAAGCGACACCACACATGGGGCAATTTTGAAAGCTATTGTTAGATGTCTCTAATGACTCATTAGGATTTTCAAGTTTATGCCATTATTGTAAACCACAGTTACAATGCTAATAAAATGAATAAATTTGACATCTTTGTCCCTCATCCTCTAGTAATTACATCTTTGCTTCCACTGGAATGCGGGTGCAAGCCATTGGTTTGTTTGCTCAAGCGACTTGCGCTCCTGAGTTTGGACTTCCAAGACCGTTCAATTAGAAATTACTCGTGCTACACATTTGGTGAGGATGCCGTAAACAACGAGTAAAGCAGAAAAGTTCTAAAAGAAAAAGAAAAAAACATTTGATTGACTGTGTTTTTAAGTAAAAATATAGACATTCATGTGACCTCATTTTATCATTCCTGAAAGTTTGTCTTTTTGAGAGAGAAGTGAGTTATCAAGAATAGGAGTCATTTGACTTAATCCATCAACTGAAAAATCCTTCAGTTGTTTCTCGTCCTTGAAAGTCCTTTTTGAGAATGAACCACTTCTTTCATTCTTCCTTGCTACAAGGTTGTGAAAACAAGACAACGATTGATACCTCAAAGCTCTACACTAGGGCAATAAGAGGCACCATGCGTAAACCTCAAGCGAACCTAGGGGCAGATAAGAAATTCTCACCCAATAGGTTTTCTGCTACAAGGTCATGACGAAAGACAATGATTGATACCTCAAAGCCCTACACTAGGGCAATAAGGGGCACCGTGCATGAGCCTCAAGCGAACCTAGGGGCAGATCAAAATTTCTCACCCGTCAATGCTTTTAAACAAAAAAAAAGGAGTGAAAAACCCTGGGATTTCAGTGGATTGATTAAACGGCTCCATCTCCGTCACTCCAAAATTATCAAGTGAGTAAATCAAACAGGACATACACTCTGAGGGAGTTCCCAGAGAGATTTGCGAAAGATAGGATAAGGTTGCATGAATTATCACCTCTTTCAAAAAGACGGTCAATCTGTGTTTTTCAAAAATCAAATCAAAATCACAAAATAGGGAAAGAATGTCATGAACATTGTACAACTTTCAATTGTTGCATATGAAGTCTACATTTACCGCATTTCAAGACAAAGGTTGCATTCATCTACATCCCTAAAAATCATGTTAACTGCATTGATTTCCTACCTCTAATGTCAAATCTTCTGACTTTGGGATGACCGGCCCTCTCGATGAGTCAATCTCTTGCTTTCTCATAAGGGTGGACCCTTGGGTACTAGTACCTATTACCTTTAGAGGGCTCCACGCCTTCGACTTCAGAGGACTGCATGTCCTCGCCTTAAGAGGGCTGCACGTCCTCGCCTTTAGAGGGCTGCATACCCTCGCCTTCAGAGGACTACACGTCATCACCTTAAGAGGGCTGGACGCCCTCGCCTTTAGAGGACTGCACATCCTCGCCTTCAGAGGACTGCACGTCCTCGCCTTAAGAGGGCTGGACGTCCTTGCCTTCAGAGGGCTGCATCCCCTCGCCTTCAGATGGTTACACGCCCTCACATTCAGAGGACTGCATGTCCTCGCCTTCAGATGGCTACATGCCCTAGCGTTCAGAGGACTACACGTCCTGGCCTTAAGAAGGCTGCACGTCCACGCCTTCAAAGGGTTGCATGTCCTCGCCTTCAGAGGGCTGAGTGCCCTCGCCTTAAGAAGACAACACGTCCTCGCCTTAAGAGGGCTACACGCCCTCACCTTCAGAGGACTGCATATCCTAGCCTTTAGAGGATTGCACGTCCTCGCCTTAAGAGGGCTGCACGTCCTTGCCTTCAAAGGACTTCACGTCCATGCCTTCCGAGGGCTACACGCCCTCACCTTTAGAGGACTGGACATCCTCGCCATCAGAGGGCTTCACGTCCTCACCTTCAGAGGGCTGCATGCCCTCGCCTTCAGAGGACTACACGTCATCGTCTTAAGACAACTTCACGTCCTCACCTTCAAAGGGCTGCACGTCCTCGCCTTCAGAGGACTACACGTCTTCGACTTCAGAGGACTGCACGTCCTCACCTTAAGAGGGCTGCACGTCCTCGCCTTTAGAGGGCTGCATACCCTCGCCTTCAGAGGACTACACGTCATCACCTTAAGAGGGCTGGACGCCCTCGGCTTTAGAGGACTGCACGTCCTCGCCTTCAGAGGACTGCACGTCCTTGCCTTAAGAGGGCTAGACGTCCTTGCCTTCAGAAGGCTGCACCCCCTCGCCTTCAGATGGTTACACGCCCTCATATTCAGAGGACTGCATGTCCTCGCCTTCAGATGGCTACATGCCCTAGCCTTCAGAGGAATACATGTCCTCCCCTTCAAAGGGCTACACACCCTCACCTTCAGATGACTGCACGTCCTCGCCTTCAGAGGGCTACACGCCCTCACCTTCAGAGGACTACACGTCCTCGCCTTAAGAGGGCTACACGCCCTCACCTTCAAAGGACTGTACATCCTCGCCTTTAGAGGATTGCACGTCCTCGCCTTAAGAGGGTTACACGTCCTTGCCTTCAGAGGACTTCACGTCCTCGCCTTCAGAGGGCTACACGCCCTCACCTTTAGAGGACTGCACATCCTCGCCATCAGAGGGCTTCATGTCCTCGCCTTCAGAGGGCTGCATGCCCTCGCCTTCAGCAGACTACACGTCATCGTCTTAAGACGGCTTCACGTCCTCACCTTCAAAGGGCTGCACGTCCTCGCCTTTAGAGGACTACACGTCCTCACCTTTGGAGGGCTCCACGTCCTCGCCTTTAGAGGTTGCACGTCCTCGCCTTCAAAGGGCTACACGCCCTCGTCTTTAGAAGACTGCACGTCCTCGCCTTTAGAGGACTGCATGTCCTTGCCTTCAGAAGGCTGCACGCCCTTGCCTTCAGAGGGCTACACGCCCTCTCCTTCAGAGGGCTACATGTCCTCGCCTTTGGAGGAATACACGTCCTCGCCTTCAGAGGACTTCACGTCCTCACCTTCAGAGGGTTAAACGTCCTCGCCTTTGGAGGGCAACACGTCCTTGCCTTCAGAGGGCTGCACGCCCTCGACTTCAAAGAACTTCACGTCCTCACCTTTAGAGGGCTACACGTCCTCGCCTTTGAAGGGCTACACGTCCTCGACTTCAGAGGGCTACATCTCCTCGCCTTAAGAGGGCTACACGTCCTCACCTTTAGAGGGTTGCACGCCCTTGTCTTCAGAGGACTGCACGCCTTTGCCTTCAGAGAGCTACACACCATCACCTTTAGAGGACTGCATGCCCTCACCTTCAAAGGATTGGACGTCCTCACCTTCAGAGGACTACACGTCCTCGCCTTCAAAGGACTGCACGTCCTTGCCTTCAGAGGGCTACACACCCTCACCTTCAGAGGATGACACATCCTCACCTTCAGAGGACTGCATGTCCTCGTCTTTAGAGGCCTACAGACCCTCACCTTCAAAGGACTACACGTCCTCGCCTTCAGAGGACTACATGTCCTCGCCTTCAGAGGGCTACACGCCATTACCTTCAGAGGACTACACGTCCTCTCCTTTAGAGGATTGCATATCCTCGCCTTTAAGAGTACTACACGTCCTCCCCTTCAAAGGGCTACACACCCTCACCTTCAGATGACTGCACGTCCTCGTCTTCAGAGGGCTACACGCCCTCACCTTCAGAGGACTACACGTCCTCTCCTTAAGAGGGCTACACGCCCTCACCTTCAAAGGACTGCACATCCTCGCCTTTAGAGGATTGCACGTCCTTGCCTTAAGAGGGCTGCACGTCCTTGCCTTCAGAGGACTTCACGTCCTCGCCTTCAGAGGGCTACACGCCCTCACCTTTAGAGCACTGCACATCCCCGCCATCAGAGGGCTTCACTTCCTCGCCTTCAGAGGGCTGCATGCCCTCGCCTTCAGAGGACTACACATCATCGTCTTAAGACAGCTTCACGTCCTCACCTTCAAAGGGTTGCACGTCCTCGCCTTCAGAGGACTACAAGTCCTCTCCTTTAAAGGGCTCCACGTCCTCGCCTTTAGAGGTTGCACGTCCTCGCCTTCAAAGGGCTACACGCCCTCGCCTTTAGAAGATTGCACGTCCTTGCCTTCAGAGGACTGCATGTCCTTGCCTTCAGAGGGCTGCACGCCCTTGCCTTCAGAGGGCTACACGCCCTCTCCTTTAGAGGGCTACATGTCCTCGCCTTTGGAGGACTACACATCCTAGCCTTCAGAGGACTTCACGTCCTCGCCTTTAGAGGGCTAAACGTCCTCGCCTTTGGAGGGCTACACGTCCTTGCCTTCAGAGGGCTGCACGCCCTCGTCTTCAAAGGACTTCACATCCTCACCTTCAGAGGGCTACACGTCCTCACCTTTGAAGGGCTACACGTCCTCGACTTCAGAGGGCTACATCTCCTCGCCTTAAGAGGGCTACACGTCCTCACCTTTAGAGGGCTGCACGCCCTCGTCTTTACAGGACTGCACGCCCTCGCCTTCAGAGGGCTGCACACCCTCACCTTTAGAGGATTGCACGCCCTCACCTTCAAAGGACTGGACGTCCTCACCTTCAGAGGACTACACATCCTCGCCTTCAGAGGACTGCACGTCCTTGCCTTCAGAGGGCTACACACCCTCACCTTCAGAGGATGACACATCCTCACCTTCAGAGGACTGCATGTCCTCATCTTTAGAGGCCTACAGACCCTCACCTTCAAAGGACTACACGTCCTCGCCTTCAGAGGACTACATGTCCTCGCCTTCAGAGGACTACACGCCATCGCCTTTAGAGGACTACACGTCCTCTCCTTTAGAGGATTGCACATCTTCGCCTTTAAGAGGACTACACGTCCTCCCCTTCAAAGGGCTACACACCCTCACCTTCGAATGACTGCACGTCCTCGCCTTCAGAGGGCTACACGCCCTCACCTTCAGAGGACTACACGTCCTCGCCTTCAGAGGACTACACGTCCTCGCCTTCAGAGGACTAGATATCCTCGCCTTTAAGAGGACTGCACGTCCTCCCCTGCAGAGGAATGCACATCCTCCCCTTTAGAGGACTGCACGTCCAATACACTGAGTTCCTTAGTCACTTTTCGAGAACATTATGAGGTAAGGTTGGAACAAAGCTTCTCTTTTCCACCACATGCCATCTTTAAACCGATGGCCAAACCGAGGTGATAAATAGAACTTTGTCTTCTCTTATTAGAGTTGTGATTAAAAAGAATATAAAGAGTTGGGAAGAATGTCTGCCTCATGCTGAATTTTCATACAATAGGGTTGTACATAACACTACACAACACACTCCATTTGAAGTAGTGTATGGTTTTAATCCCTTGACTCCTCTTGATTTGTTTCCATTGCCTAACATTTCTGATTTTAAGCATAAGGATGCATAAGCTAAAGTTGAGTATGTGAAAAGATTGCATGAGCAGGTGAAGGCTCAAATTCCAAAGAAGAATGAAAGCTATGCCAAGAAAGCCAACAAGAACAGGAAGGAAGTGGTACTTGAACCAGGTGATTGGGTTTGGGTACACATGAGGAAGGAGAGGTTCCCAAAACAAAGGAAGTACACACTTCAACCTAGAGGAGATGAATCTTTCCAAGTACTAGAGAGGCTCAATGACAATGCTTACAAGATCGATATTCCAGGTGAGTATGGAGTAAGTTCTTCATTTAATGTTGCTGACATGACTCCATTTGTTGCAGGTGATGATTCTGAAGATTTGAGGGCAAATGCTTTCCAAGAAGGAGGGAATGATGAGAATCCTAAAATTGCCCAAATACAGGAACCTATGACCAGGAGTAGGACCAAATTGTCAATGGATTCCCTCCAACAAATGGTAGCAAGCATACTTAACAAGGCCCAAGTGGAGAAGGATGAAGGCCCAAAGGATGAGGCACTACTAAGAATATTAATTGTTGTTGAAGGCTCAGACTAATTTGAAGGCCCATGCCAAATATGTTATTTTTTTATATTTCTATTCTTTTTGTTGTCATTTTGGCCCAAACTAATTTGAAGGCTCATGTCTATTTCTATTTTTTGTTCAGATACACTATATGTATTGATTTCGTTTTCAATAGATGGACTTTTGGCATTTGATAAAATTTTGTGAAAACTTCTCTCTGGGTTCTTCGTTGAACCAATCTCGGACTTATCAAGGTAATCATTGTGGTGTCATCCAAAACTCTGTAACCTGTATCAAGTGATCCACTCCTAGTAAGGATCACATCACCAATAGAATTGGTTAAATACATTTAGAACGACTATGTTATTCAGTAATTCCTAATCAAAAAGTTAAAGAATGAAAGCAATAAACCAAGTTCAACACTTAGACTAAAAAGGTACTAATTCATTGATAAAAATGATACCTTATTTGATAGGTCGGGTCTGAGCCTTTACAAAATAAAAGAAAAAAAAAACAAAATTAAACTTGAGTTAACTCAGTTGGCACCTCCTCAACAGGTATTTAAGCTTCATTAACCAATTCCCCTTGATGATCAATGTCTTTGTCAACATCAAAGAAGGAAATATCAACATCTTTCAAAAAGAACTTAACTTGATGGAGAGCCTTCTTAAAACTGGCTTCATGAGTCCTAAGGATCTCAGCCTCCGCTTCACCAAGATCAGTCTTTAACTGTTGAAGCATTAACCTTGAAAAGTGCAAACTCTTGATTAAGACGTTCAACCTCATCTTGAAAAGTTTGAGCTGAGTCTATCACCTTTTTTAGGTCATCTTTTAAAGGTTCCTCTTAGGTTTCAACCTCATGTAACTTGGTCTTTGTATCTTCAAGAGACTTCTGAGATTCCTCGATTGACTAGAAAAAGATCATGTTTACTTTGGTAACTTCAACCAAATCTTTCTCAGCCTTGATGAGGTCTTCTTGAGCCTTCCTAGACTCGGTCAAGGAAAACTCATCGACCAAAACTCAAAAATTCCCCAAGTTCTTGTTTGGAAGTGATCAGCAGTAGTGTTCGGACGATCGACAAGTGTACCGAGTCGCACAAGTAGTATAAAACGGTAAGACCGAGTATCATATCCACAAGGACTTTGACTGTACTCAGAGTTTGTATATATCCAATTTTAAGCAATCAATGAACTAAAATTGATTTTGGTCAAATAATGATACGAAATATAAAATTCGGCATAAATGAAGATAATTAAGCAAAGCACATTAAAGAGATAGAATACAAACACTCAGGGAGTGAGTTGTCGGTTGAAGTAGAATTACGGAGCATGTTGAGACTCAACCTACCGAAACCACTCTTGATGGAACATTAAGTGTTTTTCACTATTTAACGTTGTTCTAGTGTTCTATGCCGAGAGCAAATACACAAAAAACTGATTCCTCGCGTGAATGGACTAATTCTATTTAAACCTCATTATAGGATTCCTCATCGAACTTAGCCTAAACGAATTGCATTATAATTATAGCATATTAAAAACTAAATCCCTTCACTCTGTGTCCAGACATACAGTTATCTAGCCCTGCTCTATTCAGTTCTAAGGATTCAAAACATTTTCCAATGCTAAAAACCCTAACTTTACACATAAGTGGGTGATCAGACCAAAAGCATGCAAGAATTAAATGCAGATAGAAGCAATGAACACATAAAAACAACTTCAAATAGATAGTAGAGAATCATTACATCAAGAGTGTTTAGTAGTTGAGCTCCCAACAATGGGTGGTTTAGCCTCTCATTGTCATGAGAGACTTCCTAATACAAAAAGAAAGCAAGAGGTGTGGAAGAAAATGGAGGAAGGGGTCCCCAAGTGAATCGGTTTTCTCTCTTCTCTTCTCTCATGCCCTAGCTTCTCAATTTGGTCCCCCAAAAAGAATTGCTTGATTTTCCCCTTCTTTTCCCTTTAAAACGCAGCACAATCGTGTTTTACGATATTGACCATGTGCTAAGCTGGCATGTGCTCACTAAGCCGCAGGCATAAGTGATTGTGCGCTAAGCCGCAAGGTGCTGGCTAAGCCGCAGCTACGCGCTAAGCCGCCAGATGCTGGCTAAGCCCCAGATGCGCGCTAAGCCGCCAAATGGGCGCTATGCCTACTCTCCAAGTTGGCTCCTCGCGCTAAGCCGTTGTTGACGCGCTAAGCGAGCTGCTCCAGTTCTTCAACCATCTTCCAGGCCTTCTACTGTATGATTTTACAAAAAAAAAAACACTCCAAAACACTGTAAATTAGATAAATTTAGCATTTATTGGACAAAAACTTAGAAGAAGCTAAGTTCCTAATGTTCTAACACAAAATAAGCAATAAAAGAGAGAAAAATTAGATAATTGCTATGTGATTTAAATATGTAAATTACGTAAGCATATCAATTATCAAGCAGCATCCATTGAGGCCTTAGGACCAACCTCCCTTAGCATGCCTGGTCCACGTGGCTAAGAATAGAGCGCAGATGAGAGCGCAAGGGTTAAAATCCTTCCCCCAATGAGAATACTCACCCTCCTTCATAGAAAGGAACATTGAGTGGCTCTCGATGGGAGAGGGAGCGATAATCGATGATGGAGTAGCCACTCTTTGCTTCTTCCTTGTAACATCTTGAGAAGAAAAACTAAGATCCTTCCTCTCGTCGGACTCAGTGTTGATGGGAGGAGGAGGAGCCCAATCTTCTGCCACTTCAACATTGACAACTTTTTTTTCTTTTGATGGATTGGTAATCGTACTTAGCCATATTACATGAAAAAGGAAAGAAAAGCAGAGTGAGAAAGGCATGTCTACAAGGGTCTTGGAATAAAGGATGCTCATGACCCGAATCCACTCTTAGAGTCTCAGAGAAAGGAATGTCTACAAGGGTCTTGGAATGAAGAGCCCTAGGAAACTTGTAAAGTACAGGCATATCCTCCTTATTAGAAGGAGACATGTACACTACAAGCTTATACATATTTTTACTAGGGAAGAAGTCCAATAAAAGGGAAAACAAGTATCCCCTTGCCGAGTGAAGTATATTGGCATCGACTCCTTTCAGGGATGCACTCGGAAGAAATGACCATTAAAATCCTTATAAGAGGTACTATAAGGGCCAATAACGACTCTCCTGAAAATACCAGTAAGAGAAATCCAACCACCCTTGTTATTTTCTTTAACATTTTAGTGGTGGAGGAATAAATGAGCAAGAGTTATGAAATACTCATCACACGAAACCCTAAAGGCACAGATGCCCACTCAGGCATTCAAATGCAACTCGGTGAGGGTGACATTCAGCTCTCGACCAACGTCCACCCGAAACTTTTCAAAAGGGACAATAAGGTGAAAAGTAGAAAAGAGGGTGGAGTACATATACATGAAATGAGTCTCAGCCAAGTAAGCACACATGAAGACGCACTTATTCGTGAGAAGATTCTACCAAATTTGGTAAGAACAATACCCTTAATTAATTACAGTATTATCTCTCCAAACATTAATTACTCCTTGATGAGAAGTTATTAAGCGGTAAAGGAAATAAAGGATAATTTTAGAAGAACAGTATAAATAATTAACAAATTTAACGTGATTAATGAAATTATTATTTTTTTAAAATGGTGTGAATTAATTGAAAGAGTTTATATATAAAGATAAATATAGTATATAACAAAATATGATATGGTGTAAAAGATGCTATTGTGTTATCAAAAAATCAAAAGAAATAGTTGTCCCTTTTTGTCAACATTTAACAAAGTGATAGAATGCTCAGTTCAAAAAAAAAGTAATCACCAGACACTTGCTAAGAATGGATCACCCATGTGACTTTAATCAAAGTTCTTAATTTTTATATTAAAAAAAAGACTTTTCTTTGTATGTTCATGGATGTTATTGTCTTATAAAAAAATCAAAATAAATAGTTGTCCCTTTTTGTCAACATTTAACAAAGTGATAGAATGCTCAGTTAAAAAAAAAAGTAATCACCAGACACTTGCTAAGAATGGATCACCCATGTGACTTTAATCAAAGTGCTTAATTTTTATATTAAAAAAAGACTTTTCTTTGTATGTTCATGGCATTTGTCAAAATACCTTTGGCCTAACTGATCATTATGACATATCCTTCGGTGCATGGAATTAACAATGACATGATATTGGTGGGGTGTGTTCCCTGTTTTGGGTCAAGTAGTTATCTAGGTGAGGCCATTCAAATTGTGGGATAGAACAAAGAAGAGAAAAAGAGACCAACAAGCAGGGACCTCCACATGATGTAATGGTTGGCATATATTTAAGCATATCCAATGATGGATTGCAGCAATTAATTAGCATTATGAAAAAACATGAAAATAAGATTCTTTTTGGAATCGGCAATTGCATACATCTCATAGGCCATCACTCTATTCAATCATTGCTCAACATACTCAATTGAAGCAATTTGGCCATTTTTTAGAGTCACACATTCTTGCAAAGCATATCGATTTCCCAAGTTGACTTAAGAGGTTAGACTAAAATTTAAGATTTGGACTTTTTTTTAATGTTATGCATGAAGTGGTATATTATTGACTGAGTTTGTTTTAATTTATTTTGAAAAAAAACTTATTTACAAAAACACTTATTACAATATTTAACACATTTGGATAAACTTAAAACAAAAGCACAGCTTAAAAATAAGTTGAAAATTGCTTATTGGGATAAGTTACTTAGCTTATCCAAATAAGCAGAAATTGAAAAACCACAAAGGTTGCTTCAATGAAACTTGAAACTTTTGGACGGAATTACCCCTTAAAAAAATGAGGGCTCTACACATAACAAACCTAATTCTAGAAATGCTCCCTCATCGTGACCTAGCTCTAGAGAATTGCCTCCCTCATTGTGAACAGGGCTTCCATTAAAGGTGAGATGGGAGGTGTCTCCGTAGGTGTTTTTGAAAAGGCAGAGCAAATCGTAGGTGAATTTGGGGGCCATGTCGTACATGTAAATCCTAATGGGAAGGGACACCGGGTAGTATGGATCCAAGTGCAACCTATCTATCTCGGAGTGAAAAATGACATCATCGAGCTTCGCAATGTTGTTTTGTCTGTCATGTTGTATCGTCTTTGAGGGACATGCGAGCGTGGGCAAGGAAGTGGTCGAGGGATGTAACACCCTGAAATATCACAAATTATAAATAGATGTTTAATTGTATTTATCGTGTTATTTGATTGTATGATTGACTTGAATGAGTTTAGGTATCATGTGAATTAGTCATGTGTGATTTGCTTGATGTGGATGTTGAGTTATGTGGAGTTTTATTGACCTAAGTTGAAATTATGAGATTTCAAATTTTACCTAAACCTATTCCAATAAAATCGCGATCCTAAATTCGTTAACCATTGGAACGTCTTCAAATTTTGACTATAGGTTTCTACGACATTTCCCCATAGTCAGACCGTTGGAATTTTCAAAATAACAACTTTGAACCTCTTGCTTAGCGCGAGAAGTGCGCTAAGCACAATTCCAACCCAAGAGGGAATTATACTAAGCGCGAATTGTCACGCTTAGCACAAGAGGAATTGCGCTCAGTGCAAATCTCAACCTGAGAGGAATTGCACTAAGCACGAAATTTCACAGTTAGCGCCAAAAGTGGACTCCCGCTTAGCGAGATGAGCTCGCTAAGCAAGATTTGTGGATTACAAATACATTTTTTAGCATGAAAAACATGATTTCATACCTCTCTCTCTCTCTCTCAAAACTCTGTCCAAACCACCCTAGAAACTCCTCCTCTACCATCCATGATCACTGATGGCCACCACAAGCCACCGTTGCTTGCCATTGAACCACCACACCAAGAGGAACATTTTAATCAGAGCGGAATCCTCATAATCCACCTCAAGGATTTGGTGGAGAACAACCCCTCAAATCCTTTCTTTCATAGCTTCTATGAGGTAATCTTGACTTTTAAGCCTTTCTCCTAGTTAGTTTAAGCTTTTCTTAGTGTCTCTTGTCTTTTGGGTACTGTAATAGGGTGTTTTTACACTTCCTTTGAAAACCCCTTGAAAATGAGACGTTGTAAAAGTTATCTTTTTATAAAATTGATGTTATTTTCAAGACCTTCACTGAACCTCGGTCACATTGGCGTGATCGTGATTTCAAAATGAAGTCTCCTTTTAGTAGAATCCGAAACACCCCTTAGCCCTTTATGTTTTGACAGGGGTAATTGACCCTAAATGTTGTTATTAACCTTGTTTTTGAAATCTATACTAAATTTCCTTCAATTTGGTATATAGAACCTTGTGTTTGGATTGACAAACGTGAATGAGAGGTCTTTGAGCGACGCAAAGAGGAATTGACGGAGAACTCACGATAGGTGAGGGGAGTTCATTATAATTTACGGCTTTTGATACCATAGTTGGGGTTAGAGAACCTAACTATGGGGATGTATGCATGTCCCTGTTGCATGTTGGTTTTCAAGAAAAACAATGTTTTTGACTAATAGGATGCGATGTGTCTGTTATTGATAAATGACATTATTGTTTTTATTAGACTTGGGTTGTCTGAAGACCTGGGGAGTGTGAATCTCAAGCATGAACTATATATGTTTGTATATGCGAAATATGATTTACTGATGATATTAATTGATATGAGATGATGTTGATGTTTATGATAATGTTTATAAAGAATGATGTTGCTATTGAAGATGACTTTGACAATAATTGAATATGAGACGATGTTGGTGTTTAATAATATTGATATGAGATGATGTTGTTATTGATGATTATGCTGATATGAGATGATGTTGTTATTGATGATTATGTTAATATGAGATCATGTTGTTGTTGTTGATAATGTCATTAAAATGAGATGATGTTGATGTTGAGAATGACATTGAGATGAGATGTTGTTGATGTTGAAAATGTCATTCTGATGATGTGTGATGTGTATGTACATAGGGGATGCAGTGACCATGTTGGATATCTCTGGTGGGGGAAATAGAGAGGTTAAAGAGTTTTGAGCATCTCTGGAATGGGATGGCTTAGAATCTTTAATTATCCACGGTCAGTGCATTGATGGTGCCCATGTTTCATACTTAATATTGCATGGAAATGGTATAAACTTTGTCAGTAAGTACTTGTAGTTTCTCATGAAGGGGAATACTTGTACTTGGGGGCATGTCACTTAGTTTGGAACTCCCTTAAGACTCAGGTTGATCACCATGGGGGGGGGGGGGGAGTTACCTGTGCACGACAGGGTGACCTCAACATTTACTGCCTAGTTTTCCTAAGTGAGAGTGTCATGTGGACACGCCTAGGCTATTTCCTTTATGAATGGTACCACATTGTATTTGAGAGTTAAGGTCAGGTGCATGCATCATACTGAGCATGATTGATTGGAATTATGGATGGATGATGACTACTTGTTGAGTATATCTTGGACTAATGGATGTTTGTGTATGCTTATGATATTTGTTAATATTTTCTTACTAATTGTGGTTATTTGATTTTTGTGTTAATTTCTTTTATAATCAACTCACCCTTGCAATTTTTGTACCGTGTGGTTGGTACCTGTGATGATCGTAAACCTTTATTCGTGGGAGCAGAAGGACAACGGTAGAGTACGTGAAGTGAGATTCATGAGAATGGTTGTTGCACACAATATTAAGACAACTCTCCTGAAGACCGATAATGCTAAAGAGTTTATGGGATTAGTGGGAGAGCGCTCTCAAATAGCTAATAAGTTTCTTACTAGGACATTAATGAGTACACTGACCATCATAAAGTTTGATGGTTCACGTACTATGCATGAGCATGTCATTGAGATGACAAACATTGCAGCAAGACTTTAGACCTTGGGAATGGTTGTGAATGAGAACTTCCTTGTTTAGTTTATGGGGTTAGTGGTAAAGTACGTGAAGTGAGATTCATGAGAATGGTTGTTGCACACAATATTAAGACAACTCTCCCGAAGATCGATAGTGCTAAAGAGTTTATGGGGTTAGTGGGAGAGCGCTCTCAAATAGTTGATAAGTTTCTTGCTAGGACATTAATGAGTACACTGACCGCCATGAAGTTTGATGGTTCACATATTATGCATGAGCATGTCATTGAGATGACAAACACTGCAGCAAGACTTAAGACCTTGGGAATGGCTGTGAATGAGAACTTCCTTGTTCAGTTTATTTTGATCTCATTACCATCTGAGTATGACCCATTCCAAATGAGTTATAATACCATGAAAGATAAATGAAATGTGCATGAATTTCACATTATGTTAGTTTAGGAAGAAACAAAGCTTAAGAATCAAGGAAGTCACTCAGTCCGTTATGCAAGCGACCAAGGGAATCAATGAGCTGGAAAGAAATTTGTGAAGAAGCATGATAAAGGCAAAGGGCCATTAAAGATCAATAACGGCCCTGTGTAAATCCATAACAAGGCATCAAAAAGCAATAATTGCCATTTCTATGGGAAATCAGGACACTTCCAGAAGGATTTCCCAAAGCGTAAGTCTTGGTTTGAAAAGAAAGGTGAGCTTAATGCTCATGTATGTTTTGAATCAAATTTAACTAAAGTTCCCCATAATACATGGTGGATTGATTTTAGATGTGCGACTCATGTTTCTAATACTATGCAGGGGTTCCTGACAAACCAAACCATAAGCTCAAATGAGAAGTTCGTCTTCATGTGTAATAAAGTGAAAGATCTAGTGGAATCAGTTGGGACTTATCATTTAAAACTTGACACTAGACGTCATCTAGATTTACTGGAAACTCTTTTATGTTCCTAGTTTATCTAGGAATTTAGTTTCATTATCTAAACATGATGTTACTGGATACACTTTTAATTTTGGTAATGGATGTTTCAGTTTATTTAAGCATAATCATCTCATTGGTACTAGTGTTATTTGTGATGGTTTATATAAATTGAAATTAGATGATTGTATGCTGAAACCATTTTAACTCTGCATCATAATACCAGCACTAAATATAGTTTAGTGAATGAATGATATGTTTTCTTGTAGCATAAACGTTTAAGTTCACATTTCTAGAGAAAGGATGGAAAGATTAATAAAGAACCAAATTCTTCATGATCTAGATTCTATGAATCTAAATATTTGTGTGGATTGTATTAAGGGAAAACAAACAAAACATACAAAGAAAGGAGCAACAAGAAGCACTCAACTTCTTGAAATTGTGTATACTGATATTTATGGGTCTTTTGATGTTAATTCTTTTGAAAATGAAAGATACTTTATTACCTTTATTGATGACTATTCAAGTTATGGTTATGTTTACTTACTGTATGAGAAATCTTAGGCAGCGGATGCCTTAGAAATTTACTTGAATGAAGTAGAAAGGAAATTAGATAGAAAGGTGAGAATTGTTAGGTCTGATAGAGGTGATGAGTATTATGGAATATATGATGAAACTGGGCAACACCTAGGTCCATTTTCTAGACTCCTTTAGAAACATGTCATTTGTGTGCAATACATAATGCATGGTACACCACAACAAAATGGTGTATCAGAAAGGCGTAATAGAACTTTAATGGATATGGTTAGGAGTATGTTAAGCAATTCAACTTTACTCATATCTTTGTGAATGTATGCCTTGAAAATTGTTATGTATTTGTTTAATAGGGTTCCTAGTAAGGCAATTCCAAAGAAACTTTTTGAACCATGGACGAATAGGACACCTAGTATAAGGCACCTGCATGTTTGGGGTTTCCAAGCAGAAATAAGGATTTATAATCCACAAGAAAGAAAATTGGATGCAAGAACAATCAGTGGATATTTTATTATTTATCCAGAAAATTCAAAGGGGTATATATTTTATTGTCCTAATCATAGTATGAGCATTGTCGAAACTGGAAATACAAGGTTCATTAAAAATAGTGAAATCAATGGGAGTACAATTTCATGAGATGAGAAAATTAAAAAAGTTAGAATGCAAGTCCCTTTAACTTGTGCCTCTAGCAGTAAGGTGATTGCTCCTTCAGTTGTTATTCCAAACAACAATGAAGAAGAACAACACAATAATGAGCTCATGATACATAATGAACCTATTATGGAAGAATCACAAGAAGTAGCATTAAGGAGGTCTCAAAGAGAAAGGATACTAGATATTTTGAATGACTATGTGGTATACCTACATGAAACAGAAACAGACTTAAACATTAATGATAATGATCCAGTTTCATTTTCACAAGCTGTAAGTTGTACTAATTCTGAGGAGTGGTTAGATGCCATGAAAGAAGAGCTAAATTTCATGAAACATAATGGTGTTTAGGACCTCGTAGAATTGCTAAAGGGTTGTAAGAGGATTGGTTGTAAGTGGGTCTTCAAGAATAAACGTGGCTCTCATGGCAACCTTGAACATTACAAGACTAGACATGTTGCTAAGGGATTTACTCAGAAAGATGGCATTGAGTATAAAGAGACGCTTTCACTAGTCTCACGAAAGGATCCTTTCAGGATAATCATGGCATTAGTAGCCCATTATGACTTGAAGCTACATTAGATGGATGTGAAAACTTCCTTTCTTAATGGAGATTTAGAGGAGAATGTTTATATGGACCAACCTATAAGGTTCTCGGTTGAAGGAAAGAAACACATGGTGTGCCAATCAAAGAAATTAATATACGGTCTTAAGTAAGTGTCCTGCCAATGGTATTTGAAGTTTAATGATACTATTGTTTCCTTTGGATCTAAGGAATGATCGATGTATATATCTGAAGGTCAGTGGAAGTAAGGTTATTTTTTTAATTTTGTATGTTGATGATATCTTGCTTGCAACTAATGATCTTGGTCTTATTCATGAGACTAAGAAGTTTCTCTCTAGTGATAAGAATCTTGAAACTGCCCAAATACAGGGACCTATGACTAGGAGTGGGACCAAACAATCAGTGGATACCCTCCAACAAATGGTAGCAGGCATACTTCACAAGGCCCAAGTGGAGAAGGATGAAGGTCCAGAGGCTGAGGCACTATTAAGCATATTAATTGTTGCTGAAGGCCTAGACTAATTTGAAGGCCCATGCCAAATATGTTCTATTTTTTATTTATAATTTTTTCGTTGAAATGTTGGCCCAAACTGATTTAAAGGCCCATGTCTATTTCTATTTTTTCATTCAGATACACTATATGTATGAATTTCGTTTTCAATAAAATCACTTTTTGCATTTGATAAAATTTTGTGAGAACTTCTCTCTGGGTTCCTCGCTGAACCAATCTCAGACTTATTAAGGTAATCCTTGTGGCGTCTACCCTAACTTATCTTCCCTCTCTAGAAGTGGCGTCATCCAAAACTCTGTAACATGTATCAAGTGATCCACTCCTAGTAAGGATCACATCATCTAGCAACTTTGAAATGAAAGATATGGGTGAGGAAAACTATGTGATAGGGATAAAAATATTCTGAAATAGATCACAAGGATTGTTAGGCTTGTCTTAGAAAACATATATCAATAAAGTACTACAGAGATTCAGGATGGAAAAGTGCTTAGCATCACCTATTCCAATTCAGAAAAGAGACAAATTTAGTCTTGCACAATGTCCTAAAAATGATTTGAAACAAAAACAAATGGAAGCAATTTTGTATGCATCAGTTGTTGGGAGTATTATGTATGCTCAGATCTGTACTTGACCAGACATAAGCTTTGCAACGGAAATGTTAGGAAGATTTCAAAGTAACCCAGGAATGGAACATTGGAAAGCTGCAAAGAAGTTTCTAAGATACTTACAAGAAACAAAAGATCACATGCTTACAAATAAGAGGTCTGGTCACCTTAAGGTTATTGGGTATTCAGACTTAGACTGCTGGATATGAGTAAATCCACTCTTGGCTATGTATTTCTTTTAGCCGGAGGAGCAATATCGTGGAAGAGTGCAAAGCAACCAGTTGTTGTTGCATCTACTATGGAAACTAAATTTGTATGACGTTTTGAGGCTACAATTCAGGCTAATTGGCTACGGAACTTTATTTCAAGGCTAGGAATTGTTGACCGTATTGCTAGGCCGCTAAAAATGTATTGTAATAACTTCATAGCATTATTTTTCTCTAAGAACGATAAGTACTCTAAGAGTGCTAAGCATATGCAATTGAAGTACTTTGTTTTGAAGGAAGAAGTTCATAAACAAAGAGTATCAATATAACATATTAACACAAACCTTATGATAGTTGACCCTTTGACAAAGGGATTACCACCTAAGACATTTATAGAATATGTTGAAAATATGGACATTATTGTTATTGATGATCATTAAGTGTAACTTACCTTACTCATTTTACTGACACTTTGAGCTCTTCTATGATATGTTTCTAATTACATGTTCTCTATGTTTGCATGCATATTTGTATTAAAGTAATGTTAACAGGTTTTTTCTTGAATAAAGACATTATGTTGGACCAATTATGTACTCCTAACTAATAGTCATATTAAGGAGAAAACTAATTTATAATACATGGAAGGGACTATGTCGATTAAGTGATGTACAACCACCATGACTCGAATTGGTTCCTATTCTTAATCATGAAATTATGTGTAGAAGCAAGCTTCTTGATGACGAATCAAGTATGATTCAAGTAGTTTTGATGATGACAAAAAGCCCAAAAGAATGATGTCAAGATTGAGTCAACGAGTTCAAAATCAAGATTAAAGAAAAGACATCAAGAAGAATCACGATTCAAGAGAAGATGAATTCAAGATTCAAGAGAAGAAACCAAAAAGCAACAAGTCAAGACTTCACAAGGGAAGTATTGAAAAAGATTTTTCAAAAACCAAACATAGCACAATTTTGTTTTACAAGAAAAGTTTTTCCAAATTTTTCTAAGTTACCAGAGTATTTACTCTCTGGTAATCGATTACAAATTACCTATAATCGATTACCAGTGGTAAAGTTTGATTTCAAAAGCTTTTAACTGAATTTACAACATTCCAAATGTTTTTTAAATGGTGTAATCGATTACAATATATTGGTGATCAATTACTAGTGTATCTGAACGTTGAAATTCAAATTCAATTGTGAAGAGTCACATCTTTTCATAAAATGCTTTGTGTAATCGATTACATGGTTATGGTAATCGATTACCAGTGACAAGTTCTGAATAAAAAGTCAAGAGATGTAACTCTTCCAATGGTTTTCTCAAGATTTTCTCAAGGTTATAACTCTTCTAATGGTTTTCTTGACCAGACATGAAGAGTCTATAAAAGCAACACCTTGACTTGCATTTCAAGAACTTTTACAACTTTTGAACTTCTTTGAACAACTTTTGAGATATCTTGAAACCTTCGCTTCTTATCTTTCTTCTTCTTCCTTTGCCAAAAAGCTTTCTAAGTTTTCTGTTTTCCAAACCCTGTTCTTCTGCAGAAAACAAAAGTGTGTTATATCTTTTCTTTCTCTTCTCTCTTTGCCAAAAAGAATTCAACAAGGACTAATCGCCTGAATTCTTTTTGTGTCTCTCTTCTCCCTTTTCCAAAAGAACAAAGGACTAACCGCTTGAATTCTTTTGTGTCTCCCTTCTCCCTTTTCAAAGAATTCAAAAGGACACAGTCTGATAATTCTTTTGATTCTTCCCTTCCCCTTAAATAAAAGATTTCAAAGGACTAACCGCCTGAGATATCTTTTGTTTCCCTTTACAAAGATTCAAAGGACTAACCGCCTGAGAATTCTTTGTCTTAACACATTGGAGGGTACATCCTTTGTGGTACAAGTAGAGGGTACATCTACTTGGCTTGTTGTAACTGAGAACAAGAGAGGGTACATCTCTTGTGGATCAGTTCAAGTGGAGGGTAGATCCACTTGGTTGTTCAAAGAGAACAAGGGAGGGTACATCCCTTGTCTTCTTCTTCCCTACACTCTTTAATTTTCGTTATGCACTTTGATTATCGCTTTTACTTTTGGTTAAGTTTCTATTTTTGATCTTTACTTTCTTAACATTATAGTAAAAGCCTAATTGAATCTAGTAACATTAAGAAGGATAAATTTTTAATTAGTAAAGGTTCATTAATAATTAATTCAACCCCCCCCCCTTCTTAATTATTCTGAGGCCACATGATCCAACATTATGATGTACCCAATGTATAGAACGATTTAGTCATTTTAATGCTCATTATATTAGTTTAATCTATTTATTTATTTAGTCCATAATGTTTGGTAATGTTATATGAGCCAAGTGGGAGAATGCAAGAATTAATGTCTCATATGAGAGATATGTGACTTATGTAGGGACTAATAAATAAATAATTAATAATTAAGGACTAAATTGTTATTGGATTAAATTGGAACAGTGTCTAAAGATATATAACTATTATTTGATGTAAGAGTAGTGGTTATAAAGGAGTTAATACTCATTAACATGAAATAAGGTCTCCTTCTTGACAGAAAAGTGTTCTCTCAAAAATTCATAGTCGTCACAAGAGTAAAAAGACAGAAAGAAGCAAATTTTTGTTTTTCTCCTCTTTTAAAAAATTAAAGCGCACCAGAGAGAAATCTCACTATGGAAAAAGGTACACAATATTTATCTATTATATATTTGAATCATATATTTTAAGATCTTCTGATTTCCTATAATTATTAATCTCGAGAACACTTAAGATTTATAGGAAATGCGTCAGGGAAGGAGAAGGGGTGCAGAGGGGAGAGAGAAAGAAGAGGAACAAGAGGATACAAGTCAAAATAGATATGAATCAACTTCCATTGCCCGAAATAATTACATATACAAGTCACATGACCATATGAACAGATACTCTTTTTCAATGCCCTTGTCTTACAGTGATCGTAAATGGGTAGCTTCAAATTGATCACCAGCATAACAAAATTTTACAAATTTAACATATTTGCTTTTTTCTTGTTTTTGGTGTATTGTTTGATTCTGTTTCAGTGGGAATTGGTAAATAATAGAATTTTTTGAGGTTGATTGGCATGTATTGATATCAAAGAATCAACTATTGTGCTTCTTTTATGATGGTTTTTGTTTGGTAAATGGGTGTTTCAACTAAGATCCCTACAATACTCATTCATATCCATGTGGACTTTGTTCAATCATTCAAGCACTTGTTACATTTTACTTCTATGTATACAAAACAGAATATATTATTATTCATTTGTACCAGCATAGGGTGTTGGAAGTGTGCAATCATTTTAAAGATAGAGTAAGGAAATGTTGCTTTTATTTCACTTGGAGTAAGGGTTCAGAGTTAAACATACATGTTGTTTTGTGTCATGTGTTTGAAACTTTAGATTCAGGTCTTTCATGTTTTTTTTGAATAAATATTGTATGGTTGAGGAGTGTGATTTTTCATGCATCAATAATTCTTTTAACAACTTTATTGTATCATGTTAGGTTTTGTATGATCAGGGTCGGCTTAAGGTCCAAGCAGCTCAAATAAGGGCTTTAGGCCCCCAAAGAAAAAGACCCTAAATTTTTTTTTAGTACTAATATACCTCAAAAAAATTATTATAAAATTATATTTAAAAATAAATTTTAATTAAAATATTATAAGTAATTGTTAATCTTTTTATTGGTACCGTAAGTAACAATTAATGAGCAACAACTCTTCACCAATATCATAGCTTTGTTTAGAAAAAAAAAGATTTAATAGTTAATAGCTAAAGAAATCCAAAAGTTTTTATTTTATTTCTATTATCTTTATTCTCTTCCTATTCAATTCTAATTATGCTTTATGTCTCATTCTTAAATTTGCTTTAGGTCTCTAAGTCCTTGAGTCGCCCCTGTGTATGATTTTCTGTAATTTTGTTTTGGCAAAATTGTAAATTTGGTCCCCCAGTTTATCTTTAGTTTCGGATTTTGTCTCCCAGTAATTTAATTCATGAATTTGGTCCTCCTATTTTGTAAAATCGTGCAATGTTGATCTCTCAGACCACAATTGGACGTTGACCGTTAAGAAGTGATGTTGACTGTCACGTGTCACGTTCTTATTGGATAATGACTGTCACATGTCATGTTCCTGATTGGATGTCAACTCCATGAAAGATGAAATGCATTGTTGTTTTCATTGACCAATCAAAACATGACACGTGACAGTCACCATCCAATAAGAATATGATACGTGACAGTCAACATCACTTGTTAACGGTTAACATCCAATTGCGGTCTAGGAGACCAACATTACAGGATTTTACAAAATAGGATAATCAAATTCGTGAATTAAATTAATAGGGACCAAATTTAAAACTGAAAATAAACTGAGGGACCAAAAATGTAATTTTACCTTTTATTTTTTGACAGATTGATCACAGACAGATTGATCACACCTTGTGGTTAAACATTGTCACGTATTAATAATTCACATTTTTGCAGTTAAAAAAACATGGTTGACAGCCGTTATAATTTTTTATTTATTAATTATTTATCCTACTCATTAGCTAAAGCCTTAAAAATATTAAATTTCCTAACCTTAGTTTCAACGAGTCTACCTCAAAGGGAACAAAACCCAGCCAGGTAGACTACGAAGAGCACATATGAAAGGTCAAACTTTTCTCATTACTTTTACACATGTCGTTATCCTATTGGTTAGGAAACAAAATTGAGAAAAAAAATCGACAATGTTGAAAACCCCCTCCGTTGATGACAACGGCAAATGGAGCAGATCGATAGACATTGAGACAGATGCAAAGTATTCTAATTTTGTACTTGTATAAAAAATACTCCATGTAAAGTACATTAAGCGTGTGAAGCATTAATGCTTAAGTGCAACTTGGTAATGTAAGACTTCATAGATTACACGCGAGTTACTAATCATCATTGTTTATTTAAAGTTGAGTTTTTACTTTTGCGTTATTTATATAATCAGTACATGTTGTCAAATGCGTGTGCGTACAAGTTACTAATCATTATTTATTTAAAGTTGATTTTTTTTATTTTGGCGTTATTTATATAATCAGTTCATGTTGTCAAATATAATTAGAAGCCAATTTATTGTTAATGTATTTTGTGCTAGCGCGTTATAAGAAAAATTCTAAGTAATAATCTGACCAAAAGATTAATTTATAATCTTGATCATCCATATAAGATTATAAGGTCTATATATACTGTCCTCATTTCTAATAATAACCAAATGTTCTAATAATAGGAGTCGCCTCATATATACATACTTTTAAAAATTGAAATTTATGTAGGAAAAAATGCTAATGTGAATTCTCACAGTCAAATTAATTTTAATCAAAGAAATGTTAATCATTGTGCTAAAGACATTAGTAAATAAATTAAAAATGAAAATTTTATTTAAAAACAAGTTATTAATTCTAACATGATTTTTTTAAAAATATATATATTATTAATTTCTTAACTAATACTCTTTAACATATATCGGTTAACAGAATCATTTAGTTAAATATTATAAAGCATTGATTGATTTTACCTATTTCTAATAACTTTATAGTTATTAGACTCTTTGCTCTTATAAACACTGAAACTTATGTGGGTTATAATTATTGAATTTTGTATATATTTTTATTGTAGCTCATTATCATTGATATAACAATAAAAAACATAATTACTTATTTTTTTCAAAACAAAGTGTATAAAATTATTATTAGGCTCTGTTTTTATATTTGTTTCCACATACGTTGTAAAAAAAATTACTAATACTTTTTTCTTTTAATAAATGCTCAATGGTGGAATTTATGATTGAACGAACAAAAAAAACAATATATATATATATATATATATATATATATATATATATATATATATATATATATATATATATATATATATATATAATCTCTAATCAAATCTGAGACTTAAGTTAGCTTGAAATGAACTCGGAATCAAATAACGGCATTTGATGGCAAATTTACTTTACAGGGTTTCTTTTAGAAACTATTTACGAAAGTGAGACTTATTTATAACAAATTGCAGAGGGGGTTTGTTTTTTACGTGGGTGCCGCCATTGACACTGGCGGGAAGGGTGAGCCGTCAGTGCCAATGGCGGTATAATGGGTACCAAATGGGTACCGCCATTTCTCCTGGCGGGACATGCCTACGTGGGCAGTCCCGCCTTTGGAGCTGGCGGGATAGGGGGAGAGAGGAGAGAGGGATGGGATGCCGCAACTGCCAGTTGCGGGACAGTAGGGCCATAATGCTTAATAAGTGCATGTATTTGTTGCGAATCTGGCATTGCTGGTAGCACAAGATTCAGGTTCTTCAAGCATGCAACAGGTAGTAGCTCTTCTCCCATGGTCCAGCCATTGCTGCAGAAAAAAGTACCAATAGAAACACCTTTCCCTAACATGCCACGGTCACAAGTTCTTAAACTCCATACCTGAAATGAAAACTCTGGAATTCTAGAACCAGTAGCGAGTATTTGGCGGTAAGGTTCACATTTATCGGTGAGGTCAGCACGAACACAACACATTTCATCCAACAAAGGCTTGTCATGTTTGTTAGTAACCAAATAGCCAAGGGCCTTGTAACCTTCAGGAGGTTCAGGTAGCCAAAAGTATACACTTGGAATTTCCATACTTGCTGCATTATGACTCCAAACTAGCTTAAAATCAAGGGGATTCTTCAGAGGAGGTATCGTATCAGCATTTTGAGGAGAGCAAATTTTGGCAACAAGTACAAAACCATGCAAAGGCTTGCCACTGGGTTGACAATAGTGACCAAGGATATGGAAACTTTCTGGTACTCCCACAGGCCTAAAGAATGTAACAGCTTTTTTTGTGTCTAGCATAACACTGCTGCTCGAAATAAACTCAAACCTTGTGACTTTGGAAACTTGTATTTCACCAAGGTTTACAAGCCCAGAAGCAAAACCTTGTCCTGTAATGAAATAAAGATGTATTAGTTCAGAGAGGTAAATTAATGTTCTCTCTCAAGATGTTATGTGGCATTGAGACTGCTATGTTATGCAAGAACAACATTAATTCTCTCTTTTTTTTCCTTCTTGGATCTATATGATACCACACCACCAATCTATCAGGGTATAATTGTTAGTTTCAACTATAAACTTACTGCAAATCATTACCAAAGATGAATTCCTAAAAGAAAGAATTCAGCTTTGATAAATCATAATTTGTAAATCATTCTATTATGGATGTCATTAATTACTAAGTGCACTGCATTTTTATTTTTTTTTACTGAATATCAAGTTTCATCAAAACAGAAACTTGGCATGGGGAAGGAGGGTGCATAATTGATAATCCAGAAAGGAATGAAAAAGCCAATTCATCAACTCTGCATAGGAAGAGACAAGGGATATTTATTTGCATAAAAAATGAAACAAAGGGAGATGCATATAAAGCCAAAATAATAATAATAATAATGCATATTCCTATCATCAAAATTTGTGATATTAGGGAAAAGGCACACATAAAATTCACACCTTGAGGCCATTGAGAGATTGGAGCCGGAAGAGAAAAGGTTTGGACCATTGCATTTGCATTAATTATTCCAACGAAAGCAATTGGAGCCACCTTTCTCCATCAATTATGGCCCTACTGTCCCGCAACTGGCAGTTGCGGCATCCCATCCCTCTCTCCTCTCTCCCCCTATCCCGCCAGCTCCAAAGGCGGGACTGCCCACGTAGGCATGTCCCGCCAGGAGAAATGGCGGTACCCATTTTTCACTCCTACTCAGCCGTGTTTGTCCCGCTGTTGTTATTAGCGGTACCCATTATACCGCCATTGGCACTGGCGGCTCACCCTTCCCGCCAGTGTCAATGGCGGCACCCACGTAAAAAACAAACCCCCTCTGCAATTTATTATAAATAAGACCCACTTTCGTAAATAGTTTCTAAAAGAAACCCTTTAAAGTAAATTTGTCGCATCTGATTCACTTGCGAGATGCATGTCTAATCTACTATATTATAAAAGAGAACTCCAGAAAAACCAGAAAAATTACTGGTGTGATCCTTCTTAAAAAATTGACACATGTCTCTTTTATGTCCAATTCCCACTCCTCTGCTTGTGCCACGTGCTCGGTGTTTAAACCAGTTTTCATTTTTTGGGTGTACCACGTTCTTTGATGGTTAAAGCTTTCCGGTGGGGTTAGTGCCAGCGACACATGTTTTGCTTTTTTTCACTGCAGCAACACGTGTTTTTCTTTTTTTCTCCAAAATTGTTTTATCTCTCCATTTCTCTCTTTGCAGTACACACGGGAACCTTGGAGAATTCTAAAATACAAAAAAAAATCTGAAGTTGAGATTTTTTTATTGTTCTTTGCATTTCTTTTGCACGTTTTCTAGAAGTTTTTGACTCACTTTGGTGGTGTTGATTTCATGGCCACCTTTTAGTCCTAGCATCGCTGCGTTTTTGGTATTCCTCTCTCTCTCTCTCTGTCTCTTACTTCTGGTGCTGTTGTTGTTTTTCATTTGGGGTAAGATAAAGGTTGGTTTTTTTGTTCTAGGGTTTTGTCTTTTACTACCCTTTGATTTTTCCCCTTTGTGAATCTTGAAACTTTGTGCATGGGTATGTATGGACTCTGGGTAATTTTAGTGTGATAGGTCTAAATTTTTTGTTGTTGTGGTTTTTGGTTTAGGGTTTTTGATTTTGATTTGGGTTTTGGATTGTGTGTATTTGGCAGTGGAATTTTGCAATTTGGATTAATGGGTTTCGACATTTGCGTTCTGAATGGTTCGTGCACTCACGAATACGTGACCACTTGCAGTTAAAACATTGACCTCCTGTGATCATTTGAAGGAATGTGTAGTCGTGAATCAATTGTGTTGTTGTTTGCTGGAAAGTGGTCACTCTG
This sequence comes from Glycine max, assembly GCF_000004515.6. Lineage (NCBI taxonomy): Eukaryota > Viridiplantae > Streptophyta > Magnoliopsida > Fabales > Fabaceae > Glycine > Glycine max. The sequence continues at coordinate 19,937,338 of NC_038241.2, read as the reverse complement.
AGTTTTAGATGCTATTGTCTTTGCTGTGAAGCTATTTTATTTGGTCGTGATTGTATTTCAGGAACTCAAGTTCACCTTCCCCATGCTTGAAAGTAAGAATAAGGAAATGTAAGTGTATCGCTTGCTTATTGTTTTTGGTTCCAAATAATATTTCTCTCTTAAAATACAGGTTGAGGATCTTGCCCGTTTGCAATTTCAGACAACTCCTGTCTATATTGATGTAGATGATGGGAGAACCAAGGTGATGTCTCCCCACTTTATCATAATATCTGCATTTTTTTCCATCATAGTTATCGTTATCATTACCCCTTCATGAATGCAGGTCACAAATGAAAGATTGCTTCAGGGTTATCTTGTGGTTCCCTGTGCCAAGTGATTTATTGTTCTCTATTCCTTTTTGAAGAGACACCAGTCAAAAAAAGTGATGGTTTTTTTCTCTTCATGCAACTCACTCAAATTTATTTTTTTCTCTTCATTTTCTCTTCGTGTTATTGTTGCTGTTGCGCTAGATTCAATTGTTTCAGGTTTGTGCTTTCGCCCCTGCTGTGCTGGATTCAATTGTCACATTTGGATTCGATTGTTTCAACCCCTTTCAGGTTTGCAAGACACATCATGTAGTTTGTCGCGGTGATTTTTGGATATCAAGCTATTGATTAGCATTGACTCGCATTTTCTAAGATCACCACCGATCTTTTATTTTTCCGAAGAAAAGGGAGAAAGCTCGAAAAAACCCTATTTTTTAAGAGATCAAAAGGTCCGGGGGTTGGTTACGCAAAGGGAAGGTACTAGCACCCTAAACGTCTATAGTACTCTATAGGAACCTCTTGCTTATTTTATCTTTATGCTAAATTGATTATTTATTTGGAAATAAATGCTCAAGTGTGGAAAGATTAAAGAGATGGGTTAAAAAGAAAGGAGAAGGAAAAA